>NC_056736.1:164444610-164524610 GCF_019279795.1 Protopterus annectens
CAGACACAATAAGCTGTAGGCAGCTTGGGAGGGACCCTTCAAAGTGATAAGGAAGGTCAGTGATGTTAACTACATGATAAAACTACTAGGCAGGAAACAGGAACATAAATTGTACCATGTTAACATGATGAAGCTTTACCATGATAGGGAGGCCCTGGTGCTGAGTATTTGCAATGGATGGCAGGAGAAGTCTGAGGGGGATCTGGTGACTTATCTCCTCAGTAAGGCTCAGACTGAAACCACATTTGAAAGGGTAGCAATGTCCCAGTGACTATCTCCTACCCAGGCTTGAGAAATACAAGCAGTGTTACAGGAGCTTGAGGGCATGTTCACTGGGAAACCTGGGTATACCCACCTGGTGCAGCACCATGTGGGTACTGGACCCCAAAGGCCTATCAAGCAGGCCCCTTACAGGGTGCCTGGGCAAGTCAGACAGACTCTGAGAGAGGAGATACAGGGAATGTTGAAATTAGGGTAATTCAGGAGTTCAGAAGTCCCTGGGCCACCCCAGTGGTACTTGTACCAAAGAAAGATGGCAGCACCAGGTTTTGTGTGGACTACAGAAAACTAAATAGTCACACAGAGTCAAACGCTTATTCCATGCCTAGGACAAATGAAGCCTTACAGTAGTTAGGTGAGGTTAAGTATCGGACAACTATTGATCTGACCAAGGACTACTGGCAGGTGCCCTTGACTCTCACCACTAGAGTGAGGTCAGCCTTTGTGACTCCTTTCAGATTATATGAGTTCACAAAAATGCCCTTTGAGATGAAAAATGTCCCAGTGACCTTCCAAAGGCTTGTGTTGAAAAGTATAGTTGTAAAGCTACTTGTGTTAAAAATGTATCAACAGTGTACCTAGATGGACAGAAAAGAAATATACATATATATCAGACCAACTGTATTGTAAGTGATTAAATATGTATGTTTTAACAGAGGATACTGGAAGAGAAGAGGTTAGTCTCAGTCCAACTGACTTTGAAAAATATTCTGAAATTAAATTACTGGGCATAGGCCATAAAGATTTTATCTCACAGTTTTGAATGAAGTCAGAGACACAATGTCCGTAAGAAGCATGTTTTTTTAATCTCTGTAGAAAGAGCAGAAGTTTTAAAATTGTTTTGCATCTTTCAGATGCTGCAATATACTTTAGCAAAGCTTGAGATATGCATTCTTACACATATGTGCTAAACCCTGGCAGCTTCTAACCAAGGGGGTAACATGAGAATCAGAAGTCAGATGATCAGATGTATGTGATGGCATTCTGTAATCCATCACTAAAATGATATTTTAATACTAGGTGAGACTGAAGTTTCAGACCAGTCTGTTTTTGTAACTTGACAAGGAAGGACCCCTCACTTGCTTCATCTTGCCTTGCTCTAGTTAGTGAACCAGGGAATAGCAATTCTTTAGAGCAGTCAGGAAAATATAGTGAGATTAGTTAAGTACTGTTTTGTTCTGTATCTGTGTGAATCTATTCATCTGTGTTATTTTAATATTTCCTGTGACTGAAATTCTGGTGGTTATTGTAAATAGATAGTCCATATTTTGATGCTCTTTTATTATTTATTATTAACTATATTTAAACTTTTCATTATGGCTGGTCCTTTAGAGAATATTTTAACTTTTGAGAGTACCCATATCCATTTGGTGTCTCTGTGGCCACTCTTTACTGCATTGGCCAAACACTATCATTTGTATTAATATTAATTTCACTCCATATAATTGGGTAGCCTTGTAAGAGCCATAGAGTAGCTGGCTTTGGAGTGTCTGGTGGCATTAACTACCTTATAGCCTGTGTTGAAGGGGGCATAGCTAGTAAATCTGTGCCGGCCTTTGACAGGTGTGTGTGTGTGCCAATCAAATCTCAAATAATGTGTGTGTCAGCTGCTGGCAGCAGGGTCATGAAGCACTGTTTTTCTAGAGAGAGTGATGGAGGACTTGGCTTAGACATTCGGCTGAGGGCTCAACTTTACAGCTGTGCCAGTTGGGTGTCTTACTGGGGAGAGAGAGCGAGAGAGAGAGAGAGAGAGAAAGAGAGAGAGAGAACCCAGACCCCGGACTGAGTGTGTTCCCTGTGTGCTCTTAAGGGAAATTGTGCTGATGCAGAGAGCTGCATCTGGAAATACTGGTTTTATCCATTTTTGTTCCAAGTGAACATCTCTCTCCAGTGTTAGTGGTGAGGATTCAGGATCCTTGATTATTGGCCCAGAGGGGAGACTTCACAAGGCCCTCTGGGTATTAACTATTTTTTCAGTGAAGACCTAAATGGTGTTCATACCGATGAGAGGAAATCTGACCAAGACATCAGGAAAATTGACCTAATCCTTTTCTGCATTGGAAGAAGACATGTTGATGTCTTTCCTGTAGTACAACTGATTATTCATCTATGACAAAATAACACTTAAAGACAGTTATAGCTGACAGTTATATCTGACAATGGACAGATGGCAGAATGGTTTTGTTCAGTAACATAGAGTTATTTAGAGAACTACTTATGGCCAGTGTAAAGCCCATGTTTTAATTTCCTGTTGTTTCACATATGCATAATGAAGGCTGTATGTTCATATAAGAGGAAGCATGTGTGATGCAAGAATTACACATAAGGAGCTACATCTAAATGAACCAACACATGTACAGGGCATAGTCCTACAGTGTCAGAGTCTTTACCTGCAAACTCATCACCACAGCTGTGACACATATGATGTTGTTAATAGCTAGATGCTCCCTCTCTGCTCTAAAACTTTATCAGTCCTAAAACTTGTGGTCACTGTGTTCACTTCTTATCAGAAAGTCAAATGTAGCAATCCAGTAGCATGAAGGTACATTCAAATCTGTTCTGCCTCTAATCCTAAGGCCAATCATCCATTCGCAGCTGCTGCTTCAAGTGTAATTTTCTACTACACCTGGAATCCATGTCACTTCTACAGACAAACTTATAGCACTCTGATTCAACAGCCCTGTTTTGCAGAAGCTGCTAACTGGTCCACTGAGTTTAAGAAGTAGAAAGCTTCACAAAGTCTCCTTGGATTACATGATAACTCATTTAAAATACACTGAGCAACTGGCTGTTTATTTATTTCATGTATCCTTAGAATTTAGAATGCAGTTTGACCTGAAAGTAATCTGTTTTTGACAGTTTTGCATTTTCCCTAAGAATGTCCACTAGCATAGTTCAGTAGCAACTCTGCAGAATGCACAATGCTTGTCTAATCAGGCTATTACATTTTTTTATATAAGATAAAGCCTTTCTTTCTAAATGATATCCTTTTAATGTACATGCACACATTTCATGCTGTCATATTTATGAGCATAATTTGGGTGCATCTTGTTAAAGCAGTGTTCAGTGAAGCAACACAGACTTAGGCAAATGATCACAGGGACCATACGATGCCTAGCTATGTACTGAATTAAGTATGCAGACATAAACTGTAGACACACTTTTGAAGCACTTAATGGTGATCAACTCCCTAATAGAGCAGGTTTAAACATGATAATCCTGGTATAAAAGCATCTACCCATCCAAGAGTGCTGAGCTTGTCCATGAATTGAACCCAGAACCTCTCACATCTGACATGATAAATGAATAAATAAAAGAATAATAAAAGTGAGAGAAATAAACTGTTAAGGATAAGACAAAAAAATAAACTGAGACTTATGATAATGGAAAGTGCCATTTCTCAAAGCGATTATGTATTTTTTTCCAAGAGCATGAAACACAAAAGTGCATGGCAAGCAATAAATACTTCAGTTAAGAAACCTTTGACTCACTACTAAGAACATAAAAGTGAAAACGTAAAGGGTTATAAAGGATAAAAAGACAGCCCAGGGAATAGAAATATAGGGATCCAGTGTCAGTAAAAAGCACTTAGACTAAAGTGCATGTAGAGGTACTCAGTCTGCTAGAATTTGATCACTGTTCCAATATAAAAAAAAAAAAGCACTGGACCTCACTAGAAGAGATGAGATTTTGCAAGTTCTGTTGTAAACATGGCAGAAGATCATAAGTATAACAATACAGACTAAGAACACCATACCAGCGAGGATAAATGTGTAACTGTCCACAAAATAAGCACAAATCACAAAAAGTAAAAATATGTGTGCAGTCCACAAACTCTGCAACAAAGAAATAGCAACTGTCACATAATGTTAAAAGAAACATGTTTATTTAGATACGGTAAGTGCTTTCACTGAATAACTTCATCAGACCTGGTCTTGCAGCTCTAATCACTGTACACCTGTAGTACTCATCCAGTTACACAGAATATTAAATAAAACACACTCATGCAACCTAAGAATGGTGAAGAGAAAAGCATTGTCAGGCTGATGTATGGCATTACAGAAAAAAAGCTTTCATTTTGCAAGGTCACTACCAATCCAAGGATGAAGACAGCTTGCTACAAAACAAAATGCACTGACAAATTGTACAATGACAATAAAGTGTAGGAGAATGTAAAGAATAAAGAAGTAAAAGAAAGGAAAACAATAGCTAGTTCCATGAATGTAGCAGATAAGAGGAACACTAACAGATAAACTTTTAGGTACTTTCTGGCCAATAATCTCACAAGATATGATGCCTGTTGAAGGGATGATATTTGCAAACTGAAAATCTAAGCTGCTTAACAGGTGTGTATAGTAGTAACATTGGAAATAAAAAATAAGATATATGATAGACAAGATTCAGAAATTATATACAAGTCATACATATATATATATATATATATATATATATATATATATATACAGAATGTGTCTGTCATTGGATACTCCAAATTTAAAGGAAAACTAGTTCCATTGGTATTGAGGAACAAGTTCTTGAATACAGCCTGCATGACCTGTGTTAAAATAGCTCTTTCAGCATCTGTTGGAGAAACTAGAGAAAGAATGTGGGTGTCTATCCATCAAGTTAGGGTGTGAATATAGACTGTCTAATACCACAGCCCATCAGAGGACAAGCAGCATCACAAGTGCAATCCAGGGTGGGCATTCAGACACAAAGCTAAGGATATGGTAGTCCTCATCCCAGGTGCACTGGAGCATGTACTCTCAAGGAGAGTGCATAATGTCTCCAGCTCTGTTATAGGTCACTTGACTCCTCCTGAGAATATGGGTTAGGGTACATATCAGAGAATGCCTTGTTGCTGGGATGCAGGTGAGGACACCTCACCAACCCAGCACTAATCTTCCCTGGGTAATAAGAAGGACCAGGGAAACAATTGGGCCTGCCTAATGAGCAAAAGACTCAATGATTGACAACAGGAAATAGCATACAGAAAAAAAAATAACAGAAAACTTTAACATTGTAAATGATGAACACAGTGCCAATGTGCAATTAGCAAAGGTGGAAGTAGTACAAAAGTATACGTAATAGTAATGATTATAGTCAAAGAAATAATTTTTGATGGGCAATCAGACAATCAGATCTTCAGATCATCATAGGATATGCACGGATACACACACACACACACACACACACACACACACACACACACACACACACACACACACACACACACACACACACACTCATTTGTGCACAACATGCATTTCTTTTGGAAATTTGAAGGACTGTCAGTTCACTAACATATCATTGGCATGTGAATGAAAACTAGAGAACCCAACATAAACATACAGTGATATAGGAAGGATGAAAATGTGAGGACTCTACACAGAAAGCACCCATGCTAAGAACAGACCTGGAGAAATAAGAACTAGAGGCAGGAATACTCACCACTGTGTTGTTATGGCACTTACATTCAGTGCTGCTGGAAATAAATACAAGATTATACATGCAAACCACTGAAGTGACAATGTCTTTTGAGACAGAAGCGAACATACCTAAGACAGTGAAAGAAGCCATTGTTTACAGAGTGGAAGGAACTGGATCATTCCCGTTAAGAAACTCATAGGCAAATCATTTGAAAAGACAGAGGTTATTTACATATTATGGTTATAATAGAAAAAAAACTAAAACAGAATAGCAGCAAAAGTTAATATAGGTATAGAAAAAATGTATAACACTAAGAAATCTGACTGAATAAGTTATAGAAAGAGAAGCAGATTATCACTTTGCAAAACCAGTATATACCAAAACAAAACCTGCCCAAATCTCTGAATTTAACTAACAACCTGGAACACGTTAGTGTAAATTGTATGGATATTTGAATATAGGAGTTATTTAAAGATTAGAAATGGTGAATATTCTGTACCTCCAGTGGTGCCTTTCATAGTCGTATCAGTTTATGCATTAATCTCAATTTTGGACAAGGTCATTACAATATTTCGAATAAAAGAGTTGACAAATTTTAATAAAGGCTGTTATTTAAAAAAAATTTAATTAAACCAGTTCTGCTATACACTGGCAATAACTCACTGAATGTTGACTTAACATCATGGGCATAGACACATAAAAAGTAGAAATATATATTTGCAGCAGAGGAAAGCCATAAGGATTGCAAATATGACAGTATGTTACAGAAACAGGAGGTAAACAGCTTGCGCTAAGAAAGTATAGAAATTCTGCTTGTGCTGTCATAAGTACATTGTCAGCTAGTCTGCTATCCAAACATGAATCCTGTAATAAAACATCATCCGTAAATGAGACAAGGACCATATCTGATGAATATTATATGGAAAACAGACTTTCAAATGAAGAAGCATACTGATCAGAAGAGACAGGCCAGGAAACACAGCTTACAGAAGGTCAGACTGTATAAGAAACACATGGGATTCCTATACCCATCTATACATGATAATGTGCCATATTTTGTGTACAATATTAGGAATGTCGCCTCACAGTAAGACGCTGTCCGGTTCAATTCTCAGCTAGAGCGACTTCTGTGTGGAGACATGCGTGAATGGGCATACCTTCATTGAAGGTTGTGCATCAGGGCTGGTAACTCGGCATGTAAAAATCAGCTACCAATCATTAGCAGACCAGAGTTCCGCTGTGGCGACCCCTAACTGGGAAAAGCCGAAAGACCCAACAACATTAGGAATGTCCCTTGATAACCATGAATAACTAGAGAAAAGCTTTGTCAAGATAATATTCATCTATAAATCCATGTTCAGAAGATTTTCCTGATTTTGACTGTTGAGTACAGTAATAACTGTTTATACATTGGTATGTCATCTAGATGACATTCAGTCTACCATAGAACATTGCTGAAAACATCACAGTGGACTGTTGCAAAATGTGTGTTTGTAAAATCTCAAGCTTCTACAAAAATAATATATATGTTTTTCATATGCAGGTTGTTGAAATCCATTGATCCTTTTAAAATGTTCATATAGTTCACAGCATTATCGATAAATTATATTGTTTAAAACATTTAAATGCAATGTTAATTGAGGAACGCCTTCTCAAAATGCAAAGAATTGTAGCTGAACCCAAACCACCAGATGCTCTGTTCAATGAGAGGTAATTTAAAATTGTCAACATGTTTATAGTAAAATGTTTTGCATTCTTTGGTACAATGTTTTAATGCAAACAGCTGCTCTCTTTAAATGAAAGAAGCAGAAGGGCTTATAACTGGAAATGAAGCATGTCATAGTTTTTCTATTATTTCCCCAGACTGAAATCAATTATAGTAACAATCCAATGTAGGTATATGACCAGAACTGGTGTGCTTATTTCCCATGGTTTATCATATAAATGCAACTGTTCTTTAATCACAACTCCATTTAAAGTCTTAACTTCAGTGTTTTAATTTATAATGTTATAATTCATGGGTACAATCCACCATCTATCCTGATTAGTTTATAGAACTAGCTTCAAGAAGTCACAAAGAATTATGCATAAGCCAAAGAATAATATAGTGAGATAACAGATGTTTATTCCTTTTTTGTTCTGTCTTTAACTTTTAAAATGTTGTCTAAACAGAATGGATCATACTTTTGACATCTGTGATATTTAATACGCTGTGACTTCTTGCAGACATTTGTGATAGCCTCTTTAAATAAATAATGCACTCTTGAACAAGCAGTAGCCTCATATATTATTTCAAAGTAAAAAATCCTTCGTCAGCATCATGTTTTTACCACTTGCATTTGCCTATTCTATGCTGTTTTGTTGATGGGGAGTAATGCAGGTCCATGTTCACTGAGAATAGGGTTACTACAGATATACTGTTTTTGGATGCAGGTTACATATGCTTTATATCTGCAGATTCACACTGCAGATTTGACTTTATGCTCCTGGAGGCTTCTGTGATAGCTGTCACAGTATGATGTAAATGGGTTCCCATCAACTGCATTGTTCTGGTGAACAGTTCATACCGCTCAACTCTACAGATTTTTGCAGAATGTCTAGATGTTTGCCTCATATTTTGGTCAGTTTTTCATATATTTGTTGCTTATTGGCAAATCATTGAGTGTTGAAGTCAGAAGAATAATGACAGACATTTCAAATTCAGACTTCATACCCTTCAGAAAATTCATGCTGATGCAAAATTTGTTATCCTTGCAACTTTCTAAGTTTCTAAAAAACATCTTTATAAAATTATCATGCATGACATAGGCCGTATTACATTCATATAAATGAAAATAAACCATAGCTGATTTACATTTTCCTTTAAGTTTTGACTGCTGTATTGCATATCATACTAATGCATTGCTCATATTCTATGCATAATATATGATTACTTTGCTTTTAAGTTGTTTGTGAATATTGGCTTATAATATTTAATCTGCATTGAATGTCAATGATTTCAAAAATATTTCTCAGAAGACAACCATTGATGTCATTTCTGCCTGTGTGCCTAAGTGTTTTTCTCAGCTTTTTTTTTACTCAAGTAATTTTTATTTTCAAACAAATTAAATTATTGCAGATACAACATACTCTTATTTTCTCAGCTTTTTTGACTGTATCTGTGATAAATAGGACATGCTACTTTATCCTCCTTGTTTTCTATTGGGATGTCGTGTCTTGAACTGAATTTACAGATATAAAACGCATATAACTGAATATTTCTATGGAATACATTATTTCAAAATCAGGCTTATGACTTTTATCAAACCAAACAAATTCCAACATTTTGAACACACATCACACAGAAAGCATGAAGGCATATTTAAAACAGTCAGAATTAGGTGCTGTTTAACTAATAAAGAGGACAATACAGAGATGCATTTTTTGTTTATAAGGCCACAAACATCTTTAATTTAATGTAACATAATGCAAACTGCATAATGTGTTTATTATAATTTGAGGTTCTCTAAGCAAGGCAACAAGAATAGGGTAAACAACATTTAATACATATCTGTCCATCCATCTTGTCAATCATCCATCCATCCATCCATCCACAACTCTTTTTTCAATTTTTGTACATGAGGTTGGGGTGACACTTCACCAATGACAATTATCTAGAGCCAATGTTCACACTACCTGGTGGAAATATGCTTAAAATGTGATAAATGATTTATTATGAAATAAGGTATAATGCTAATAATAGTAATGATTAATCATTTCTGATGTTTGAATACTTCACAAGCTGGTCTCTACAGTGCTGTTAGATACTATGGCACATGCACAATTTAATGGTCTTGTGGTTGCTGTTTCTTTTTGGACATGCACAAGGTATGCCAGAATGCTGGTGATCTATCTGGCTGCTGAATTTTACATTCTGATATCCCACTTATAATTTCATTCACGTTTTGGTTTTGTACTGATTGTCTCTTCGTACTACAGGTCGTCTTTTGTGATTTTATAGTCTGGAATTCCTCACTCAGTCAGAAGTTCATAGCATTTAATTGCACAGTTCACTTATCTTAAGTCTCACCATATTTAGTTATTAGGACACAGACATACTATCAAAAACAGATGACTTAACTAAGATCAATACTATTAGGTTCATCTAGAAAAGATGACATGTGGAGATATCTGATATTGTACTAAAGTAAAAATACACTCTGTTATATCTGTGTGCAAAGCACTTTTCAGCAACACTTAGTTATGCAGATTGTTTGCATCCATATTAGTGCTCATTAGATGTTAGATGCTTGGCAACATACCATACACCAGAGATGTGCAAGGACATTCCACTCCCAAAGCTAGTATTTTATCAGTTTGGGGTCTTAAAGTCAACATATTATATTACTGTCATATGGTACAATAGTCCTGTATAATATGATCTAAAGTGCATCTGATTGACATAAAAATCAGTAGTGACAAAAAAGTGAAAGTATATTTGACTGAAAAGCCATTTGCCTAAACCTCAGCTCATTGAAAGCATTTTACATAACATATATGGCATAAAAACAGACTGTTTTCTATGGGGACAAGTTCCCTGGAATTCATCATTTGCTTATACATTTAATTCCATAGTTGCAAATCTGTGGATAACACAAAAAAAAAAAAAAAAAAAAACAGTTTTGTGCAAGAGCACAAAACACAAATGTCTACAGACCATGGGTTACATCATATTTGTGGATATTTCAAATACACACAAAATCTGCCAGAGTTATTTCCTTAACAACTCTCATGATCAAAAAATGACACCATTTTCCAGCCAAATGGCATTTCTTTCTAATGGCTTTTCAGTCAAATGAGCTTTTTCAGTCATGTTTTTCTGTCATTTGTGGTTTAGTCAAATGCGCATTTGATCAAATTATATACATACATACATACATACATACATACATACAAATGTTTCAAGCATGTTCATGCCCTTCTAGCTTGCCAATATGCCAAAACACTTGTTCCCATAATAAATGTCCAGGCTATTCTTAAAAATATTTAAACTAGTACTTGCTTTAATGTAATTTGGTAGTATGTTCCAAGCATCAGCTACTCTGTCAGAGAACCAGTTAGTACACTTCTCATTCCTATAGAATCTTCTACATAGGTTATCTGATGATTCTCTAGTACTTTTTGTTCAACCCAAACATTCCCAGAGGTAATTGTCCCTAAATGCCTTATATACCTGAATGATTTACTATTGTAATTGCGAATGGTACTTGTGCGAACAGCAGTCATTCGAACTGTGAACGTCGCTTACTTGTTATTTTGAACATCCACTAATTGAATCACAAAAGTACGAATTGTATGGTATATGTGTGGTTTCACGTACTGTGTGTTATATCACTATGTAAAGGTACAACACATCGTAATGGTATACAGAGCCATACCATAGTGATTGAGAAGGATTTTCTTTTGACTTCGTGTGCATATGCATGGCAAGCTATATGCATATGCCTGTGAGATTTCAACAACACCAGCAACCTTTTCTGCAAGTGCAACCATCAGGTTATAGGGCACTCACAACATCTGATTGGAGTTTGCAAGGAATTGCAATGACGACTGTTGCGATGACGGCAAAAAGCCGATTTCGACAATTTTGACATGTTCGGAATTATTACTCGCTATTACGTGCATTCGGTGTGTTGCAATGCGATGTTATAGTTCGTTTAATGCTGCATTCGAACGAGTGCCATTCGCAATTACAATAGTAAACCTACCTGAATAAGATCTCCTCTTAAATATCTGTAAGAGACATTGTACAAGTTCAGATACTTTAGTCTTTCATAATAACTTAGATTTTCACATTCATGGATGCCCTTAGTTTATTTCCGTTGTACTCTTTCCAGTTTATTCATGCTTGTTTTCCTATAGGGTTTCCATATTGTTATTCCGTACCCAAGTTTTGGGTCTAATGTAACTAACAAACAATGACTTCATTATGTTTGATTTCTTAGACTTTATAAATCTTTTTATACAACCTATAGTTTTATAACTATCATTAGCCAATTGGTTGATATGATTAGAAAAACTCATTGCTGAATCTACCCATATACCCAGGTTCTTAAATGAGTCTACAGTTTCAATCACTGTGTGCTGTATTAAATATTCACCTTTCAGTTAATGTCTCCCAAATCTCATATGCTTAGTTTTTGATGTATTTATCAACATATTATTCTCCTGTGCCCAAATGGTCAATTTAGTCAAATTATTTTGCAGACATGCCTTGTCTGTAACACTTGTAATCAGTTTACCCAATTTCAGGTCATCAGCATATAGACTGTAGAACACCTCAGATGAAAAAGTAAGGTCTGAAAAATACAATCTAAACAAGTAAGCTCCTAGTACAGAGCCCTGTGGGACACCTTGACTGTAACCAAGGATTTTAACCTGTCCAGTTGGTGTGTGATACTTGCCATGTCTTATTTGTAAGCCATGCAGCTATCCATCCTATCAACAATACATCAATACCTAGTTGTACTAATTTATTGATCAGTGTTTTGTGTATGACCCTGTCAAATGCTGAAGTTAAATCTATATAAATCACATCACAGCACAATTTTTCTTTCATAGCTGTTATTATATTGTTATAAAACATCATGTTACAGGTGGTAATAGATCTATTTTCAACATATGCATGCTGATATATGGTATCAAGTCCCAACCTATCCAGTTCTGATAATAACTTATCCAGTATTACCTTCTCCATTATTTTTCCACAACATGAAAGTAGACTTAAGGGTCTATATGATTCTGGGTTTGTCCTACTCCCCTTTCCCTTAAAGACAGGTTTAATAAGGGCATGTCTCCGATCTTAAGGAATCTCCCCATATTTATATGACCTAGTGAATAATAGATGTAATGGCAGTGTAAGTTCTTGCTTAAGTGTTCCCAAATCATTGTTACTTATTCTGTCTTCTCCCTGTGCTTTGTTTGGATCCAGTTTGCACAGCCCCTCTTTTTGCTCATCATGGGCTGTTTCTGTGACAATACAGCTTCTGTGGGGTTTTCTTCATTCAGAAGCTGCTGGAAATCTCCTTCCATCTGCCTTTGATGTCCTGTGGACTGGTGAGCAGGTCATATTATCATCATTTAATAAAATTAACATTCTGCCTATATATAATCATATATATTTTTTTTGCTTAAATATTTTTATTGAATTATTTAAAGTGAATGTTTTTTCAATAAATTTGTAATATGATAAATAGTTAAAACAGCTTAACAACAGCATAAAATTAACAACCAGAAAAATATCAAATCAAATTTTATACAACGCTGTCTAGGTTTATACAGATGATTTACATTTTGAAATTCAGAATTCACTACATGTACCCCAGGAGTCAATAAAATTAATGTAGACTCTGTGTAGAGCCTACACGGAATGCACCCATGTACACAGCCATGGTTCCCCCCTCAGCTGTGTGCCATGCATATTAATCATGGCTCACTGCCGAGGGAGAGCATAGTAACAGGGATATTGAATCCATGTAGGGAGAAGTGTAGAGGCTATCCTGTGGTTGTGGATGCCTGGTCGGATGTTATGCAGAGGGTCAGGCTCCCTGTAATCTTCTCTGCTACTGTTGACATGTGCTGTGAATTAGTAGTTTGTTTTCTAAATGTCCAATTTTTTTTTTTATATCCATTTGTGCAGCACGGCTCTGAGTGCAGTAAAGCCAAGCTGTGCTTACACATAGACAGCTGACACCTGCTAGACATCTAAAAATAGAAACCAGATGTAGTCAATTATCATATTTTTTTTTTTTTTTTTTTTTAATATCCATTTGCATGGCACGGCATGGAGCACAGCAATGCCAAGTTGCACTTACACATAGACAGCTGACACCTGCCAGACATCTAACTACAGAAACCAGATGTAATTAATTAATTATTTCTGGTTATGTTTAAGCTCATTTGTGTGGTGTGGTGCTTAGTAGAATATGTGAAGGTATACTAGTTTGTTTACTATCCAAGCAACATAACAGGTAGAGCAACAGCCTAACGCTTCATAGGTCCTGGTTTCAAGTCTCTAGCAAACATACCATTTGCTCAATGTAATGTAAAGTTTTGTTTAATTTAAAAACATAACTTATACATTAGGAAGAGCTGTGGGGTGCTAAGCACTGCTTAAATGTGATTAATGGCTACTAATGTTTGCGTGTTGCTAAGATTTGCTAAAACCACAGTTGTGCGAGTTTTTGCAATGCACTGCTCTGCTTAATTGATTTGTGTGATGCTAAACAATCTGGCTTTTTTTAATGTTGCTGAATAACATGTAAGGGCAGAAAAGCAGCCTATATTAAGGCCAATAGGCAGGAATTCTGCAACAGTTGCTGGAGTCTTTCAAACTGTCTGTATGCCAGGCAGTGTTGGTAACAGAGTGCACTTTCAGGCGCAGAGATGGGTGTGCAGGAGTCCAGGGTTTTTGCTGGGCTCCTGATATGCAGTTATGAACCTAGGCTGCCACAGGGCAATTACCAGGGCTGAGAATGTAAGGCTGAGGCCTGGGATCAATTGGCCTGGGAATTTACCAGTGCTACTAAGATACAACACACTGGTGAGCAGTGTTGTCACTACTATGATGACCTGAAGCATAGAAAGAGAGGAACTTTGGACACCTGGTTCCAAGAGGCCAGGGCTGGGCATGACTCAGAGACATGTAAGTATTTCTTCCACTATTTTACTAAAATGCAAGCTGAATCTGTACAAAACTGGTATGCATAATGGTGTGCTTCTCTCTCAACAGCTGCAGCTGAAAGGGCTTGCAACATGCAGTCCCATGCAGGGCGCCTGGCCACGTTGCACCGTGAGAGTGGTAAGTACAGATATATTATGCTAACTGTAGTGCAATAAACAATAAACAGTAAAAACGGTACTACAATAAAGAATAAACAATACAAACGGTAGTGCAATAAATGGACAATTGGAACTGTAGTGCAATAAATGAACAATAGAAACTGTAGTGTAATAAAAAAATAAACTATCAATAACAGTAAGCAAAAAGGTTTATAGCAGGATTGTGGTCTCATAACATAATTGCAGTAAAGCTGCATGCATTGCATGTCTGTTCTAATGTTACTGCAGTCAACTGTAAAACTACTAATAACTGTAGAATGTAAAAGTAATGGCCTAAGAAATGTATTGCACAACTCATAGTATGGTTCAAGGCTGTTTTTAGGCCAATTTCAGTCACATAATTCTCTCTTTTCCTCCCACTCCAGGAACAACAGGTATAGGAGAGAGGTAACCCACTTTATGGGCAGATATTGTGTGCAAACCTCACAGATAAATAACACCAATACCAATAAAGTGTTAAGCAGGATTGTGGTTTCCTAATTAAATCTGTCTTAATATTTGCAGTAGGGCTGTATCTTGTACCACCTACACCCACACCACACATACCTGCTTGTGTGCAGCTCATTACCAGATACTTTGCCAAACTACAGACACCTCAGAATATCTGCATCTGGAGAACACAGTACACATAATACTGCATGTACCACTCTCTCACTGGTCAAACACCTGAGGCAAAATACAAAATCACACCTGGCAGATTTAGGTTCCACAAACACAAAATTGAGAAACAGTATATAATTTCAGATTTTTAATGTAAAAATAACACACGTAAGCGCTTTTGTTTAGACAGTGTAAACTTCATCAGACAAAGCCATAATTTAAAAGAAACATTTAAATAGTGCATAGTTCACTCCGATTAAGCACAAGGAGCTAGCAGTAACAAGAACAAAAACTATTAACCCTTCAGTCACAATCTTCAGTGTAAGCTAAAAAAAGCATGATGAATTAAAAAACATATAATCTACTAAAAAACTTTGAATTCAATTTAAAAACACATACTTATAAATACCATTCTCTAATATTCCAGTATTTCTACTCTGAAAAACAGATTATATATGAATTCATAATACTTTTGTCAAAGCTCATTCCTGTTCTTTATAATAATTTATTTCTTTCAAGGGCCTTTAGTTTTAGGAAAGGAGTAATGGAAATCCTGTCATTGATGCCAGGTCATTTGTCAGCATGCAGTAAAATCTGCCACCTAAGCTCTTTAGTCTCTAACATTGCCCCCCAAGGATTCTTATCATTGATGCCTACATGATAAATAGCCATGAACCTGAAATTGTGGGAGATGTTATCCTGAATATGCCTAGCCAAAGCATTATTCAGATTGCTCTTTCTAATGGCATAATCATGTTTATAAATTCTACTAGTGAATTTTCTTTCCATTTTGCCTATATAAAATACAGGACACTGGTCCCATGAGGCCATATAAACAACCACCTTCGAAGAACAGTTGTATCTTTCTCTGATGTTGTATTCAGTGTTATTTATGATAAATGAGGACCCAGTTTTAACCTTGTGGTACCAGTTGCATGATCCACATTTGTGGGAACCCAGTTGGCCTATCATATTCTGAGCCTGCCTGTTCTGAGAAGATCTTTTAAGTTCCTACCTTTCCTATACATTATTATTGATTTGTCACCTAACTGAGTTCTAATATCTAAATCCTCCATTAGGATATCCCAGTACTTTTGAAAAATCCATTTTAAATTGTTAGAATCTGTACTATATGTGACAATCAAAGATTTAAGGTAAGAGGTCCCTTGCTTCTCTAATGCTCTAATTTATGTGCTCAACAAGTCGCTGTCTGGAATATTGGCTCCAACTATAAGTTTAAAGTGACCTGTATATCTCTTATGAATAACCTCCCTAATGAGTTCATCCAGTAAGTCATCTGGGTATGCTTGCCTTAGAAACATAGATTTCAAATTATTCTACTCAAAGCTGAAATCTTCCCCCCTGAAGACCATGTTCAAGCTGCCCTTTCACTGTTGATCTCTTCTGATGTCTAGGGTGGGAACTAGTATAGTGCAGAAAAGAGTTTGAATATGTCTCTTTTCTATGTATTGTAGTGGCATACCTACCATTGATTTTATCTTTGAAAAAATGGACATCTAAATAGTCCATATGATCTAAATTAGTGACCCAAGTAAATTGTAGGAAGGTAGTTGTGGTATTGATGTATTCCAAAAACTGGTCTAAGGTGGTTTGGGAACCATTCCAAATTAAGCTGATGTCGTCCTGGTACCTATAATACATTTTGATGTGAAAGTAATAGTCAAACCGGAAAACAAAATGCCTCTCCCAGTATGCCATAACTATATTTGCAAAAGCCCCATCACAAGCAGATCCCATGGCCACTCCAGTTGTCTGCAAAAAATATTTATTATTGAAGGAGAAGTAATTGTTGGTTAAAACTATCTCCAACAATTCTGAGATTAAATTTATTTTCTCCCGATTAACTTTATGCTTAAGTAACATCACAAACCCACTCAAGACCTGTAGACTGTGGGATGACAGTGTACAAATCTCTGACATCTATAGTAACCAATACATCCTCTACGTTGTATTCAGTTCTGGTAATCTGTTCTAAAAAGGTCCAGGAATCTTTGCATATTTGGGTTTCATTTTTTAGTGTTTTCTTTAATTCATAGTGCAAATATTGGGCACAGGCCATTGTTATGGAACCCCTTCCATCCATCAAGGGTCTCATAGGGGGATTCAAGAGACCCTTGTGAATTTTGGGATACCAAAGAATATTGGAACTCTTGGGGTGATGATGTTCAAATAATTATATAGAGAAATGTTTATTCTTCTCTTTAAAAATAAATCATTCAATTGGCCATGGATCTTTTTGTATGCCTTGTTTAATTCATTAAGGGAAACTTCCCTATAATTTTCCATGTCAAGGACACCCAACATTTTATCACTGTATGTAGAAAGGTCCATGACCACCCCCCCCCCCCTTGTACCAAACTATTACGTTCCTCCTGGTTGATATTAACCTCATCATGACCTCCCTTTCAGTTATTTTTACTTAAGTATACAAATCTAATTCACATAATTTTTCATATGTTGCAAGTTTAGGATGCAAGGGGGGATTGTATGTTGAACCGATTCTAAAAATGTTACTATTGAAAGTATCTGATTGATTCAGTCTCATACAATAAAGTCAGGTTTAACTTCCTGAGATACATTTTAAAAATCAATTATTGTATCAACAGCATTAAATTTCCCAGTTGGAACAAAAGTCATTCCTTTCGAGAGTAGATCAGTTGTAGTCTCATCTATGCCTAATTTGGAATAGTTGTAGACAGCAAAGTCTTTCTGATGATTAAACACTATTGTGTAACGATTTTCACTTAGTTCAGAATCATTGCTTGTTTCAAAACTGTCATGGTTGGAAATTTCTACACCATTGTCCATGTCACAAGAACAGTCCAAAAATGCACTCATGTCCTCCAGTTCTTGTTCTTCTGACGTGCCCCTTGAAAACCCATGGCTTGAAACCCCACCTGAGATTGTTGCCTGTTGTTGTAATAAACTTTGTTTTTGAGCCTCTCACTCCTCCTGAGCTCAGTATACTCTTTGTTGTTGTTTAAAACCATATCATCAGTCAGTTCAAGCATGGTTTCATTGCTTTCCAAAGAGTCAGATGGAATGGGAGAGAGGTTTCTTGTCTCCGCAACAGTACTTTTAAATTTCTTGTATGCCTCCGGGGGTTTGGGGTAGGCTATACCATTAGCATAATCGTTCACATCTCTATTAATTTTGTTTAATTTTCCAACTTTAATTTGTTTATATGTTGATCTATGCTACTATATATTCTGGAATGCTCATACCTCATGACGTTGTATTCTTTATCTTCTCTAATAGATTTGTCTAAAATAGCAAGTCCATTAAAAAGCATGTCAGTGTCATTGCCATTATATTTGACTAATAATTTGAGAAGCTCCAAACCACACTTGTCAAAATTTTTTAACAAGTCTAAACGGAAGGCTGAGTTGTGAACTAATCCTGTAGGGAAGTGCCAAACCCTTAAGCCCTTAAGGGATGACTTTAAGTCTAATGCATTCATTCAGGTAGACGTTCTCTAGCTGTAATTTTTTACAGCGCAGTAGTTTAGTGTCAAATTCATTCAGCTTACTTTCTATTAATGTAGCGCCATGCCCTGTATCACTGTTGAATGATAATCCTGTGTGTAACCATTCTTGTAATTGTGGTATTTGGTTTTCTAATCTCTTTGAATGTCTGTTCAGTTCAGCTACATTCTGAAAGCCCCTACTTTCAGTCTCTCTTACAACCGTGTGATGCAAATACGTCACATTTCCTTGCTCCGGTTCTAAATCAGCCCGTTGATTAAAGGCAAGGCATTGAGGGTTGGAATTGAAGTTAATTGAATGCTCGCTAGCTTCCTTATGCGAGTCTAAAGCCTTGCTCATATTGGTTCTGTTAGAAAACCAACATGTCGGTATAAAGTATCCATCCATTGAGTTAACTGCAACACAAGTGCAGTCAGATACCCAATGTCAGTCTCCATTCCTTCTCGAGCAGGTTCCCCTGTAGGTGATATGACATCCACATTACTGCCAGAAGCCATAGAAAAAATGAACTGAAGAACAAAATAAGCTGAGCAAACCAAGAAAATTAACAAACTGGCAGATTTAAGTTCCACAAACACCAAATTGAGAAACAGTATATAATTACAGATTTTAATGTAAAAATAACACACGCAAGCACTTTCATTTAGGCAGTGTAAACTTCAACAGACAAAGGCATAATTTAAAAAAAAAACATTTAAATAGTGCATAGTTCATTCTGATTGGGCACAAGGAGCTAGCAGTAACAAGAACAAAAACTATTAACCCTTCAGTCACAATCTTCAGTGGAAGCTAAAAAAGTATTATGAATTCATATATAATTTGTTTTTCAGAGTAGAAATACTGGAATATTAGAGAATGGTATTTATAATTATGTGTTTTTAACTTGAATTCAAAATTTTTTAGTAGATTATATGTTTTTTAATTCATCATGCATTTTTTTAACATTGACATCATAGTTGTTGCAGGTGTGTATGACTAGGAACATACATCACCGGAGTGTATGCAGACACATGAATGATCTTAGCCAGTCTTTGTCTATTATGAGTATGTGCATAGCTTTCAGCTGCAGTTGACCCTCACCTAGGATGATGTATCCATACACATGGAAACTGATGGAAGTCAATAATTGTCTTAGCATGTGGTGTAATTGCAAGGGGATCTACTACATGTCTGCCTTGGATGCCTTGCTCAATAGACATCAATGCTTCTCCAGTGATGGTCTTCATCTCTCACCCCTGAGATTTGGAGTACTGGCCAAGGCTGCGAACATCCCCACAATGCATCTTAGATGTACTGGTGAGGGTAAAGTTGACAATGAGAACACCATCTTTATACAATATCATGGGTATGGCAAAACTGAACCCCACTCTGTGAAAGTTGTTCTCACCTTGGAATATGCAGACATGTGTGCAATCATGGACATCTGCTTCAAGGCTGTGGACAGTGCCACAGCCATACCAGACTACATGTCCATCCACATCTTCAGACCTCAAAATGACAGTGTGCAAGGTAATGCAGGTGGTGCATACATACTCATTAAGAATAGATACGCATCCATATTTTCTGAAACAATGTGATTTCCCGGAGACACTGCATGTGCCATTCATTACTGGAAGGGCACATAATCAAAGACTATCTTACTACAGGAACAGTTCCATGAATCCAGACACCCAGTGTGCATATTTGTATGTACACGTGTTTATCAAGCTATATCATTACAGCATGGTTTGGGGAGGCATTAAGTGATGACCAAATATGCTACTTAGTCATGCTGCAGCTCACTTGCCCAAAGGTTAGTCCTTGTCCTTAATTACAATGCCCTGGAGCAGTGCCATGACATCCTCACAAGGGGAACCAATGTACAGCATCATGTGTTTACTAATATGGGTGACCACTGCAGCCCCCCAATGTGAGGATCTCCCTGGTGGGATCTGATCACATATCAGTCTCATTAAAACTACCAGCTGTAACCCCCTTGCAGGCAATACAGGAATATAGTTCAACAAAGCCATTTATTACCTCCTGTGGGATGGTTTACATAGCTTGACTGTACCTCCCCCCTTGGATGGGACAGACATGTATGCAGAGCTCTACACCCCAGCATTATGCCACCAACATTACAACTGCATGAACTCAGGTGTACCTGACAGGAGAAACACAGGCTTCTCATGACACGGCAAACCTACCTGGTGGACTACTGGCATTATCAGGCTGTACAATAAGAGGTGGACATTGCTGTGTGACAGGTGGGATGGGGGTGGCCCCACCTAAAATGGAGCCACAACCTCCTCAGCTAAAACATGCACATAGTGTTGTTGTGATGTTGTATAGACACAGTAAGTGACAATATTAGTCACCCACACAAAGCAGAACCACAACGCACAGTGTAGTTACATGTGTAACCTCAAAGGACAGGTCCAGATTGTCAGTAAACTCATACATAATGATGCTGCATATAATGTGTCTGTATTCATGGTTGACCTGTAGCACCACGGGTTCTAAGTCAACTTCACTCCCCTGTCCCCATCAAATGTGTCACATGACATTCCTACAACCTGGGATCTGACAAGGATTACTAACACCATTGGGCACACCTTGCAATCATACTGAAAACACTGGCTGCATCTCAGCTGACTGGAGAATGACAGCTGTTATACCCATGCACAGAGGAGGTGCATCCACTGACCACCAAAACTATAGATCTCCTTGCCTGAGTATTCCTGTCTGTATGCCCATAGGGGCAATCATCATGGAGCTGATCAGCACACATATATGTGATCTACACACAGTTGACTGTACACAGTTTGGATGTCTGACAGGTGATCATGACTGTTAAATATGGAGGACATTTCTGAGGCAGTCACCAAGGACCTGGGTGAGGGGACATCAGGGCATACAACCATGTGGACTGAGACAATCAGTCTGACTATATCCCCCACTCAGGCATCATTTACAAAATGCCCACTTAGGCATCCATGGTACTATCATTGTAATGGTCACTAAGCGGTCTCTTGATGGCACACATACTCAACATAGGGACAGCCACCTCCAATAGCTGATCTGTAAGCAATGGTGTTCAGCAAGGCTCAGTGCCAGGTCCTCTACTACTTGGAATCCATTTAACCATGATACAAGTGAATACTGAATGTCTGTGGCTAACAATTTTGGCTGATGCCTGCAAACTGTGAGCACTCATGGAGTCTGTGAGTTATGTCAAGATCCTACAAGAGATTATTGATAAACAAATGCCTGTTGACATACTAATGGTAGTAAACTCTATGCAAATATTTATGTAATATCATTTCCATCAGTAACACTTATGTACCTGGTAAGTAGCACATCAGTCCCAACATGTGATGTACAAACTCAGGAGTGAAAGAACTGGGCACACAAACCTGGCCACACAACTTTACACCTAATGTGCTTGAGATCATCATGTCTCCCTGATGGTATGATGGGAATCATATGTCATAGATGAAGGCACAGTCAACCGTTATTGACATATCATAACCTCAATGTATGCTTCCCTCAGCATGCCAATATCTGTGTGCTATGGCCATTTGGTAATGGACCTTTCCAATTCTGGCAATTGCACACAACAGTATGGTGCATCACAAGGGAACTTCACGTCTTCAGTATGTGTTCAGTCAGGATCATCTAAAATGAGTGTCATTGTAGCCTGTGGCATGTTGACGACTCAGAGGAGATATCTTCCTTGCATACGGGGTAATGTGGGACCCTGCTTGATTCTGCATGCTGCATATCTGTAGGTGGCATAGCAGATGTGACATTAGTAATACATGCTGGTGGGAGAGATTTGTCTAGCAGACTTTAACACACATTTGAAACAGAATCCTGCCTAATGGCAAACAGAGTACCTCAGCAGACCTCAGCACATGCCATCTATATGATTGGCTGGGCAGCTGTCATTTAACCACAGGACTTCTTGTTTGCATCCTTTTTGGACTGGGGCAATATGTGCTGATCATGTGAATAAGGGAATAAAGTTGTCTGGGATTGTGAGGTCTATATGGACAGTATTCTAGTGAAGTTCAGATGTCCTATGATTCAATACACTGATGTAAAATGCTCTAGCAGCCACACATACAAACATGGCTACATTGAGGATAGCACAACTTCCTATTACTGCTTACAGGACACACCACAGCACACACATAGTGCAAGATGGCTGTATGTAGATTAGAGCACTTACTATGTAATGGTAGACACTACAGATCACAGTACGTTATGCTTGCAACACACCTCATGTCTACTAGTACTATTGATTTGGGACATATACTTAATGACATCAGCAGGCCTAGCTGAGGTCAGGCATTTGGAGGGCCACATCACCTGCTACAAATAAAATACTGCAAAACCGTACTTCTTTCTAAGTTACTGAGGTACTCATATTTATGCTATACAAACACACACACACACACACACACACAAAGTTGCCAAGACTGAGATTAGAACCCATGCCTATCTAGTGTTATATACTATAGATCTCAATACTTATCTCATGTGCCACAGCTTAAGGTTGATACTACAGTGGCAGCTGGTAGTCTTAAGGTAGATGACATCATCAGGCCTTGTAAAAGAGGGCAGTTTGGAAGACAGCAGCAACTTACAGTGCCAAAATGTGCATAACAATTGCAGTGTGATAGCCAATGAGGGAGTCTCAGTTGTTTTGTAGGGGGATAGACACAAAACAAGTGGCCTGGAGTGAGATTAGAACCCCTACCTATTTAGTCTTACACACTGTAGATCACAATATTTATCACATGCAGCACGGCTTAAGTGTGATATTAAATTGGCAGCTGGTAGACTTAAGGTAAATGACATCAAAAGACCTTGTAGAAGAAAACAGTTTGGAAGCCAGCAGCAACTTACCGGGCCAAAGAGTATATAACTATTACAGTCTGATAGCCAATTAGGGATTCAAACTGTTTTGCAGGGGGATACACACATGCACCAAGTGGCCGGGAGTGAGGTAAGACCCTTATTTACCTAGTCTTATACACTATAGATCACAGTACGTATTGAACATGCCACGACTTAAGAGTGATACTATAATAGTGGCTGATAGTCTTACAGTAGATGACATCATCGGACCCTGTAGAAATGGGCAGTTTGGAATCCAAGAGCAACTTACAGGACCAAAAAGAGGATAACCATGGCAGTTTGGTATCCAATGGGGGATTCTCAGATGTTTTGCAGACACACACACACACACACACACACACACACACACACACACACACACACAAACACACACACACCAAGTGGCCTGGAGTGAGATTAGAACCGCTATCTTATCTAGTCTTACACACTACCACTACACATTACAGTAGTTATTGCACGCACCGCAGCTGATGTGCATTTCACATGTGATTGCCGGCAAACGACTTGTGGATTACACAAACTACGCTTGTGTTGAACAACATCTGTGGCCTTTAGAGTGATATTGCTTTGTACTATCTGCATATACTGTAGTATCCTAGCAGAGAAATAACTGTTATTATACTAGCTATATGTCTATAGTTAAGAGTATGGCCCTATGTGGCTATTTGCACTTGGATAGGCAAGCCTGGGGGCAGGAACAATGTACCCTATCCATGAGTGCGTAGACAACGTTATACATCACACCACCTGCTCACCTGTTGCTTTCTTTGTAGTGACATCCAGCAGGCACAGGGAACTGCAAGTAAGTGCATTATGTACTGATGAGCCCTTACTTTGGATCCGTTAAGCAACTTATAGATGTGTGATAGAGCAGTTTTACTCACTATTATTAGAGTATGTAGGACAATACAGACATTCACACACACATTTCTGTATATAGCATTAAATGTAGCTCTGTGTGTGTATGATATGTATATGTGCTATGTAGATATATAGGGTGAGAATGAGATGTAGGTTTATATATTTATATATATATATATATATATATATATATATATATATATATATATATATATATATATATATATATATATATATATATATATATATATATATATATATTTATATATATATATATATATATATATATATATATATATATATATATATATATATATATATATATATATATATATATATATATGTAAAAAATGAAAAGATGCACAAACCACCAAGAAAATTGTCGCACAAGCAGCATGCAGGCAATAAGAGCCAGTGAGCCTTGAAATAATCCACAAGGATTACAAGGATGCTTTCTTTATTCAAACAAACAAGTCGGTATCCTTGTACAGAATTGGACGTGTTGGCTTGATTTAAAGCACGCATTGGATTATTTCGGGGGTCACTGGCTCTTATTGCCTGCATACTGCTTGTGCAATGATTTTCTTGGTGATATATACATACATACATATATATATATATATATATATATATATATATATATATATATATATATATATATATATATATATATATATATATATATATATATATATATATATATATATATATATATATATATATATATATATATATATGGGTTCCTATGAGTTAAACGACATGTCGTTCCATCGACAGCCGGCAGATGGACTTCAAGTAACCGAAACGTGAAAGGAACGAAACCTGAAACCAACGAACGTGAGTTAACCGAACGTGAAAGGAACGAAAACCGAAATCAACGAAAGTCAGTCAACCGACACCGACGCGGAGGTAAGCGAAATGTGTAAGGGATGTGTATGTATGCAGTAGTGATGGACGTTAGGGTGCGAGTAAGGTAAGTGTGCGATGTACACGGTCTGTGGGGATGGGGTGGGTTAAGTGAGTTAGGGTTAGGGCTCGGGTCGGGTAAGTGTGTAGTAGTGATATCTTGTGGGTTAGGGGTGGGTTAAGTGACTTAGGGTTAAGGCTCGGGTCGGGTAAGTGTGTAGTAGTGATATCTTGTGGGTTAGGGATGGGTTAAGTGAGTTAGGGTTAGGGCTCGGGTTAGGTGAGTGTGCGAGAGTGACGGACCTTAGGGTTAGGGTTTGGGTCAGGGTTGTCGATAGGTGTGCATGTCAGGTTTACTGTTGCTTTGATAGGAGTTTGGTTTGCTTGTGTTGTGTGTGTGGTGTTTGGAGTGGGGATCCGTTTTGTTTTTTAATTATTGTTGTTGTGGTGTGGAGTGTATGAGGTGTATATCATAGGTAGCAGCGCGAGTATGTATGTAGTTGTGTATGTGTTTTTGTGGTAGTGATTGTACTTGCAGGTATGTGTTGTTTAGTGCTAGTATGTAGTTTAGACTTGTCGGTTGAGTGAGTTTCGTTTATGTTACATTTCGTTGTTTTGACGTGTCGGTTAATTGAAGTCCATCTGCCGGCTGTCGATGGAACGACGTGTCGTTTATATGATATGAACCCATATATATATATATATACACACACAAATATATATATATTTATATATATATATATATATATATATATATGTTTACTTTCGGCATTCTGAATCCACTTTAGTCGACCATATAGAATGTCGACCCAAAATGCTGAATCCAGAACACCAAAAAGTAAACCAAGGTGAAAATGAATACATTGACAACTGTGGTTTAATGTATTCGACATAGCGGGAGGTGACATTATTCACCTCCTGCTATGCACATTAGCATACCATTATACTCTAAAGTCAACGGTACATTAATTCTACTATTTTGCAGTGGGCTATGCTCCCCCTCCACCCCCCTCACACTCCCTGCAGATTAAATTTATCATCTCCAAGTTTGCACTACAGTGAGGAAATGGGCTAATTCCCTCTTATTTACTGAACCACAATCTCCTTGCACAGTGTCGAACCCAAATACTTGAACTACACTACCTGTTCTTTCTAGTGTAGTCCATACATTTTGGTCCAATATTCTGCCGACTTGAAAACCATACTTCGACCACATGCCGGTCGACCAATGAGGTTTCCAGGATATCAAACCATGATGTTTTGCCAGAGATGGTCTGCACCTGTCACCCCTGGGATTCAGGTTAAAGGCTAAAGCTCTTGCCACCCCTATAGTGCCTTTTTTAGGCAAGGTTCAAAGGATAAAATCACCACCGTAACAGATACAAGCATGCAAAATCTGAAGGTAATGCTACTCAATGCTAGAAGTCTAAACCTCAAAATGCACTCTCGCGAGACACTCCTAAAAATGGAGAACATTGATATCTGTGCAGTGACTGAGACCTGGTTCAAGGCTCCAGAGAGCACCCCTGCAATACCAGGCTACAATTCTTACCACACTTTTCGGCCACAAAACCAAGACAAAAACAATACAGGTGGAGGAATGTCCATATTCACCAAGGATATTCACACCTCCAGGCTAGTTGCCCAACACAATGCATCTGAAATTCTCCAGGTGCAACTAACACTAGGTAAGACTGCAATCCAAATTGTAGCTTGCTACAGATCCCCCACCATACCCCAAGATTCTCACTACACTTTCCTAAACATACTGGGAAATATTAAGATACAACCAAACACCCTAATACTGGGTGATTTCAACTACCCTGCCATTAACTGGGAAAACTACTTGGGTACCAACTCCTTTTCCCAACGGTTCTTGGCATTCATAAATTCCAACGCCCTGGATCAACTAATCCATTGTCCCACCAGGGGCTCCAATATCCTAGACCTGATCATTCCAACATGGGAGATAGATGCTCCAGACCAGTGGTCATCCCCTCATTCGTCAGGTCTGACCATAAGCAAATCACCCTTGACATCCACATCCCACCCCCACCCCCCAGTAAGGAAACCTCCTTAAAAAACTTCTCCAAAGCCAACTTCATGCTACTGAAGTCAGAAGAGACAAACTTCATGACACCCACGCAGACAGGAACTGGAAGTTCAACTGCAGAATCCTATACTAAGGCACTGTACGTGCACATCCACCCGTGCATGATTCGTGCCATCCCAAATAGAACCAAGATGCTCTTCTCCAAAAAAAGGAAGCCAATCTGCTGGTCCCCTGCTATAAACAAACTATGCAACATAAGGAAGAAATTGTTGCAGAAAAGAGGAAAATCCCAGGATGCAAAAAACTCCCTCACCAGCCTCAGTAAGAAGCTGACATCCCTCATAAAATCCTCAAAAGCTAGTTACAAAAATAAAATTGCCAAAGATTCCAAAGACAACCACAAGGTATTCTATAGTTATGTCAAGAATCTAAATGGAAATGCTCAGATCTGGTCTGATCTACAATAGAATGGCATTAAATATACTGATCCCAAGGATATTGCCAATATCCTGGCAGATCGATTTTGTGCCAACTTCACCCCCCTCTCACCCCCTAAAGGGCCCATCTCAATACCAACAGATTGCCAAATTCCGATAATCACAGCCACACAGGTAGAAACAGCACTCTCCAAAGCTAAGAATACAGCATCCATGGCACCAGATGACATCTCAGGCTGTGAACTACATGAACTACAAAATGAACTGGCACCCCACCTAAGTGTCATGTTTAATCATAGCCTCACCTCAGGCTTCATGCCCACTGAGTAGTGCACAGCTACAGTTATCCCGCTCCACAACGGAGGATCCACCTTGGATCCCAGGAACTACCATCCCATCAGTCTGACAAGCCTGATCTGCAAGGGCATGGAACGCATTATCATGGTACTTATAAACAAAGACATTGGCAACCTTCAAACACTGGGCCCCACCCAGTTTGGGTTTGTGAAGGCCGATCTTGTCTCCTGAATCTGATTGACTTCTTCGAATTGGTCTCCAGAGCTGTGGACGAGGGTAAGGCGGTCTACACAGCCTATCTGGACCTCGCCATGGCCTTTAACACCATCCCCCACTCTGGAATCATAGATAAACTTACTAAGCTGGGCATAAATCCCTACGTCACTCGATGGGTTGACAACTGGCTTACTGACAGAACCCAGACTGTAAAAGTATCTGACTCCAAATCTAGCTCCAGACAAGTGACAAGTGGTGTACCTCAGGGTTCAGTCCTGGGACCACTTTTGTTTGGCATCTACTTCTCTGAAGAACAGGCCAACACTAAGGGACTCTGGCTAGCAAAGTTTGCAGATGACTGCAAACTGGGAGCCATTATTGAATCCCCAAATGATGTGGGTATTCTACAAAAGGGCCTTACAGAAACAGATGCTTGGTGCCAGAGCCATGGGCTCAAGCTTAATGCCAAGAAATGTATAGTTATCCTCTTTGGAAAAAAACATGTACCCATGAACTACCACATAGGTGGCAGGACACTAAACATTGAAAGTGTGATGAGAGACTTAGAGACACAAGTGGACAGTGGTCTCACTTTTGATAACCACATCATCACAACAATCAGGAAATCCTTCTATGTGGCACACCTCATCACTAAGGGCTTTTCATCCAGAAAAAAGGAGGTCATTGTCCCACTGTACTCATCCCTCATTAGACCCATTATAGAGTATAATGCCCCATTTGGTATATAAGTCACAAGACATCTGCAACAGCTGGAAAGGCCACAGAAATACCTCACTAAAAGAATCACAGGCCTAAAGTAGATGGCATATGCTGACCGTCTAAAAAAACTCCAGCTATACTCTGTGGCATATCGTCTACTCAGAGGTGATCTTTGCTTAACATACAAGGCTATGCCAAACCCTGAGTTGTTGGACATGCTCCACTTAAAGAAATCCTAATCCCTCAGAGCCACACGCTCCAGGGATCTAAACCTTATCATCACAATGAACAAAACATGCTGGAGGGATAGGTTCCTGACCCAGAGACTCCCCATACTCTGGAATAGACTGCCCATACATGTCAAGCAGAGCGCCTCATTGGCCCTCTTCAAAAGGAACCTTGATGATTGGATGGGAGATAGGAAATTCACCCCTGGGATCATTTCAGTCGCCCTGCTACACAGGGACCCAGAGAAGTAAATATTGTGGGAAGAAATTTCCAGGGAATTGTTATGGCTACGCTTGCATAGGCCTTAGGGCCGATAGCCTAGTACCAACCTATGAACCTATGAACCTATCAGTGTAAACCATATGTGTGTATAGATATATATATATATATATATATATATATATATATATATATAAATATATATATATATATATATATATATATCTATATATATATATATATATATGTATATACATATATATATATATATATATATATATATATATATATATATATATATATATATATATATATATATATATATATATATATATATATATATATATATATATATATATATATATATATGTATATACATATATATATATATATATATATATATATATATATATATATATATATATATATATATATATATAGGTAGCTATACTATGTATCTCACAGATAGAGATCAGATGGATATGTATACATATATGTATGTATGTATATATGTATAGACATGTCTATACATAACAGGTCATTTTGATGAAGGGGCAACAGAATTGTGCTCAGTTTAACTAACTCTATCGGCATGCCCAGTGCGACTGTCAGTACTTATAAAATTACTCCAGCCCATACCTTTATGTGCTCCAGTCTGGGATTTTGTGTGTTATAGACAATGACATCTGTCCCTGTTTCTGCTGTACTGCACTTCACTCAAAATATCCATGGCATTCTCCAGCTGTCTGATGTAATTAATATGTGACAGAGGTTCATAATGTGACACCACAAACAGACTGACAGTCTATGAAAACACCAACATAATACCTCACATGCAAAAGATGTGGATACTTCCAGATTTGAACTGTCAAAACCATTTACCCTTGCTAACTTAGTCCACTGAGGCACACATTCTGCCAGACAGAGAAGAGTCATTCATCACACAATCAACAGCATACATATGTCTATTGTTATTCCTGCATTAAGTGAGGCATGCAATCTGTAATCGATTTCTGTGTTACTGCCCTGAGATTGCCTACTGCTGAGATATCATTGATGACTTACTGTTAAAGCAGTTATATGGGAAAACTGCTTTGCTGGGTGTGGGGGAACAACACCACATTTTCTGCTGGGCTACACAGTAGTCCAAACATCATGTGACCCCACTGTTTAATATGTCTCTTGACTAATGTAGTGAATATTCAAACCATGAGGCCTAGTGAATATGAAGGAACACATACTAGTGGACTGGATATCTGTAGTCCCATGTGGATGTTACTTCTTTCCAGGTATCCCACTATATTTCCTTGCATAAAATTAGCAGATCCATGTATACAATACCATATTATAGTAATCCTTACAAGTAGTGTGTAGGTTAGAGACTTACCTTGCGAATGGATCAGTTGACAGAACTGTAGTTCAGAGATGACTCTATCTGATGCAAGTAGTACACAGCCAATACATGGATAGGTATAGGTTGTGTGGCTTTCCTGGCATCACTTTTAATATACGTATGTGAGTAGGAAAAGGGCTGCAGGTTGTCAGTGAATGTGCTATGCATTGTCTCTTAGCCAAAGTCACGGCATACTGGGCACACCTACGTCTGCCTACAGGGACATCATCAGAGGGACCCTCCTCTGAGTCCTCCTGTGACTGTGGCTGTGCTGACCTAGTCACTGGTGGGAGGCTGTGTATCCCTTCCATTTGCTGATCCTTCTGCAGGTGTTTCTGCAGGATCAGATTGTGTAGCATAGCGCATATTGTGAACATACGTGCACATGTGGCTGGAGAATACTGCAGGGCTCCGCCAGATATATCAAGGCACCTGAACCATGACATCAGAAGCCCAAACACATGCTCTATGATGTTCCTAATTTGTGCGTGTGCCTCATTATAGTGTTCTGTGAGTGAGTGAGTGAGTGAGTGAGTGAGTGAGTGAGTGAGTGAGTGAGTGAGTGAGTGAGTGAGTGTGCATTTCTGGTGGGAGTCATCATCCACAGTTCCAGAGCATAGCCAGTATCCCCTAGTAAATGGCTGCTTGGGATGTTCCCCCCAGCAAACATCTAATACAGCTGTGACGCATGCCAGATAATGGAGTTGTGATAACTACCAGGGCTGCCAGCACACACATTCAAGATAATCCGTTGGGCATTGCACATGACTTAGCAATTGATGTGGTTGATGTAGATTTTACCCTCTTCACTGGATGGTGCTTTAATGTGTACATGAGTGCAATCTATGGCACCCAGTACTTCAGGATATCGTGCTACATGGTAGAAGTGTTGCATATTGCTGGTCCTCACCTCATCGGTGAGGGGAAAATAAATGTGTTCACTGGCATGTGGTAGCATGGCATCCAGGAACTGGTGGAGTACCCTGGATGCTGATGCCTGTGAGAACCCATCATATCCCCATTTGGTCGTTGGAAAGTACCTGTAGCTAGTACCCTAAGGGCTACACATACCTTTGCTTCCACTGGTATGTGTTCCACTCTGTTGGATCTGGGTCTGAATTGAGGGTGGCAGAGCTCATTCAGTTCTTGTAGTATGTTCCTGTCCAACCTGTAGTGCTCTGCAATCTCCAGTTCATGTAGCTCCTGGAAGGTTACCCTGGGCCTGAACACTCTTCTCTTTCTCGGTCTAGGCCTATTGTCATCAGCAGCAGCATTTGCATCAGCATCTAGCACATACAGATGAGATGTAGCAGACCTGCAGCAGCGCCTAGCATTATCTTGGTTAAAATTCCCAAGTCTGTATTCCAATATTCTATAGTACTGGGGAAAAATCATAATGTAGGGTGTGTGCATACTTTATAAAGCTCTGCTTTTGGTGCAGAATATGTGATTGGCTAACTATGATGCATTCCACCTACCTGCAATATAATTAACATAATTTAATGGCCCTATTTTAGCTTAAACAAGGGTCAAATCTGATTGAATACATTTGGTTTTCAGACACGCTCAGCACAGCGGCATGCCACCCAAATATGTACAACAAAGGTATACAGAACTTAGAAAATAGTGGACCCCCCCCGAAAGGACATGCTCAGTCAGGCAGTGTGCCACACAAACATGTGCACCTAAGCTGAAACCAGCCTACATGAAGGGGATATATGGACACAATTACTCCTTTCTGCTCTTCAGTAACTCCACCTCATTTGCATAGGTATCCATGCTCACAGCCTGGAAACTACATGCTTCATAGCCCTACTACATTAGCAGCAGCACCAATGCACCATTGTAGGGACTCCATGCAGAGTCCTATAATACATTTCTGTCACATAATATTAATATTTTCCCAAATTTTTTATTTATCTATAAAGCATGTTTGCACACTGTGGCACACCACACAAACATGCCAAGGTTATTAAAAAATGAATTTAATTTATTTTCTTTAATTTTAATGACATAAAGGATAATAGTTTCACTCATGTGTATGTGATATTACATTTTCAGGGGATTTCTGTCCATACATCTACATTTTTACAACTCCTTTTGTCTGTCTACACGTCTATACATGGAATTTTGCCATGTAGACTAGGAACACTGACATGGGGTCAGAACAGATGCCTGTCTGTTTGCTGGATCTCTCCAATTGCCTCATTTGCATGAAATTCACCTACTTATGAGGCAATTTGCATGCCACTGAAGTTTCTGTGTTGGCGCATGTGTGTGCACCACTCAGCAGCACTTACTGAATCTAAAAATGTTTGTGTCCATGTAAGCTGCACAGTGCAATGCCTACACAGATAAAAAGTTTAGGATTTATTAAATTCCCTCTATAGTGATTAAGTCATCTCTCTCCAGTATCTCTACTATCTATAGCCAAGAATTATAGGAAGTTAATTTTCTTTCCATTCTGTTCCTGATGGTTTTCATTTCCATTCTCGATAATTCAGTACAATGGTTCTGTATTCCTTGAATGAGGTTGAACTCTTACTTTTCCAATTTGTAGTTATGGTTTTGTATGCAGTTGCTAATAATGTTCATAACAATGGAAACGTTATTCTAGGAACACACTAGGGTATGGGTGCATTAAATAAAATCAAAGATTTAGACAAGTGAAAATTATCATTAAAAGCAATCTGTAAGAAATAATTAATTTTGTGCCAATATTGCTTAAGTAAATAACAGTCATAGAACACGTGCTGACAGAATGCTATTAAATTCTCTTTACATCTCCAGCAGCCTATATTTTTGTTTAAACATAAGCTCCATTTTATATCCTGTTATATAGGACCTATGAATAAACTTCCATGTAAAAAGCTTCCATTCCAATGATAGAGAGGTTTGCTTTGTGGAGAGAAGTATTAATTATTTTTCACTATCAGCTGGAAATTGATTGCTGATTGCTTTATAGTAGTCCCAAAAGTTTTTGTTGTGATATAATTTTGTTTTCTTAGTTATTTTATAAATGTTTGATAGGTAGCCTTTTCCATGTATAACTTGTGTTGTTAAAAAAACATGCTGTATGAATTTTGGTACATTTTGTCTAATTACCAGCTGCATTGTCTCTAGTCTATTTAAAATATGTTGCCTTATGTCTTGTATACTTAACTATAAGTCATTGTCTAAACCAAATTTACTTCTTATACTTTCCATTGTCAGAACTTCCCTAGACTTTAATAACTGATGCCAATATGCCAATTTATTTAAGTGCCTTTATTATATGTAAATCAAATGTGTTACTGTTATTTTATGTACATGCAATAGGATATAGCATGCATGATCAAGCTTTATGTTAGGGTTTCTATGCATGAAGATTTTATAACCATTTAATATATTTTTTATGACTTTGGAAATTATATGTTTATGTTTGCTTTCTATAAAACGCTCTCTCATCAGCTAGAGAAAGTATTTTGATACCATTTCTGTATATTGTTGTGGTAATGTAAAACTTGATTGTAACAATATATTTTCCTGCAGTTGTTTCTATCTGACAGAGTAAGCATTATTTATCCACAAAGAAGTTGTTTTTATGATAGATGACAAAACATATATTGCTGTATCTGGAAGATTGATTGCGCCTTCCTCCCAATCACTTAAATGGTGATTCACAGCTAATCTGGATTTATTAGGATACTATAAGAAGTTTAGCATTAGTTTATTGAATTGTTTTATATAATGTTTGGGGGGAAGAGAGAGAAAGGGCTTGTGTGAGATATAAAACTTTTGGAAAAAAATAATCATTTTGATTATATATAACCTGTCCTCCATTGTAAAAAAAGAATGTATTCTATTTCTGTATGAGAGAATTAATATTATTTAGAACATCTGGAGTGTTTCTCCCCGGGCCTCCGCTGAAAACAGGCTCTGTTGAACCTAGTCGGACATTCCCGGTCAACAAATGTTAAATAAAATAAAATAAAAATAAAATAAAAATAGAATGTTAGTGTAGTTTATTGCAATTATTTTATCTAAATCATCAGTTAAAGTGACTCCCGAATATTTAATGTTATAGTCAGCAGCTATGTGTTTAAAAAAATCCTTATTTAAGTCTTTCTTACTGAAATTTATAAGTAATATCTTTGTCTTATTTTCAATAAATTGCAGGCCTGAGAGCCTCTGAAAATGTTCAGTTGTGTTTAGTAAAGTTTTTATTGAGATATTATTTTTTAATGAAAGTAGAATATCATCTGCAAACAACTAAACCTTCATGTCCTGAATATTACCAAGTTGAATGACTTTTATATTTTTGTTTTCCTGAAAACAAGTTGCAAATGGCTCAATAACTATGGCAAACAATAATGGAGACAAAGGGAATCCCTATTTTTTTGACTCTGGTAATTTCTATGGATTTGGAAAAGCATGATCCCGTTTTAATATAAGCTAATGATTTTTCATAAAGTGATTTAATTAATAAAGTTTTTTTTTTTTTTTTGAAAAGCCATATTCTTCTAGAACTAACCAAAGATAATCCCAGTGGACAGAATCAAAGGCAATATTTACATCTAGACTGACTATAGTCATATTGTTTTTTGTAAAATTAGTATAATCAATTAAAGAAATTATTCTTTTAATATTAACATATGTGTTTCCATCTTTTATAAAGACAGTTTGGTCTTTGGCTATTAATAAAGGGAGTATCTGTTTAATTCTAGCTACATATATTACTGTGAACATCTTATGATCAATCTTTAATAAAGATATAGGTCTGTAAGATGAACATTCATCTGCATTTTTGTCTTGCTTCAAAATAGGGGATATTATGTTGCATTTCCAAGAAGGAGGAATATGTTTGCTTTCTTTTACTAATATAAACACTTGCAATAATAATGCCAAAGTTTAAACATTTCTGGGATTATATTATCTATGCCAGGTGCTTTGATTAGTTTTAGGTTATTAATCTGGGATTTAATTTCAATCATATTTATTTGTCTATTAATTTTATATGATCATCTGCTAGTTTTGATATATTTTCTAAAGATAGACTTTAACATATTTTGAGGTTCTGTTATTTCCTTTTGGGTATTAACTTTATGAAAGTATAATTTAAATGCTTCTAGTATCCTTTCTAAGTCTGATACTTTCTGGTATCTGGAATGTATATTTCCTTTATTTGATTAACTTTTATGATCTTTTAAGCTTTATTTGCTATTCTTTTCTGATTTCTGGGATTCATTGAATAAGAGCATAGTTTGATCTTCTCTAAATTTATTATTGTCTTATGATGTAGTGTCTCTAAATATTTTGCGTTCATGTTCTCTAATTCACTTATTAAATTCATCTTTCCTTTCTGAATGTCTAGCTTTAATCCATCAGTTTTGCTTGGAATTCCAGTAAGCCTTTGTCCCATTGCCTTTTTTTGTTTTTAAACCAAGTTAATGCTTTACCATATAAATATGGCTACAAAAAGAGTCCCAAATATATATCTTGGACATGTCTTCAGTAAGATTTATGTCTAAAAATGTTTGTATCTCTTTAACATAAAATTCCTTAAAATCCATTTAGTTTGTTATGTATTAAGGAATTCTAGTTATGGTTATTCTTTATTTTGTATTTAAATCTAAATCAAAAGTAATTGCATTATGGTGTTACAATGACTTTATCCAACTTTGTAGTTAGATCTCTTGATATGTACAGTCTGCCCAGGATTCAATAAAATCTGTGTAGACTCCATGTAGAACCTATATGGAATGTACCCATGTACATGGCTACAATTCCTCCTTGGCAGTGTGCCATGCATATTAATCATAATGCGCTGCTGAGGAAGAGCATAGTAGCAGCAATATTGAATCCATGTAAGCAGAAGTGCTGAGGCTGATCAGATGTTATGTACATGGTGAAGCTTCCTGTAATGTTTCCTGCTGCAGTTTAAATGTGCTATGAATTAATAGTTTGTGTTTTAAATGTCTAATTTTTGTTGAATTATTTTTATTTTTTTAATGTCCGTTTGCATGGCACTGAGAGCGGCAATGCCAAGTAGTGCATACACATACACAGCTGACACCTGCCAGACATCTGAAAATAGAAACCATATATAATTAATTATATCTGTTGTTTTATGTTTTTTTTTTCTTTTTTTAATTTTTGCTTGCATGACATGCTGTGGAGCTCAGCAATGCCAAGCCACACTTACACATAGACAGCAGGCACCTGCTGACATCTGTAAATAGAAAATGGATGTAATTAATTATTTATTTCTGCTTTGTTTAAGCCCATTTGCATAGCATGCCTTGGTATCTTAGTAGTATATATAAAGGTACACTAGATCGTATACTATCCAAGTAGCTAAATGGGTACAGTCACAGGCTAAAGCTTCATAGGTCTTTGGTTTGAGTCCCTAGCAGACATACCATTTATTTAATGTAGAAGAATAAGGAGACAACTACCCACCAAAGGTCTGTTCCACAAGCAGAAACAAGCGGAAAACAAATTGTGGATAAAACGTGGAAAAAGGACCACCACAAAAAAATAAAGTAGACTTTTAATAAAACAAGTGCTTTCACGTGTTCAAGTATACGCTTCTTCAGGTTTGACTAAAAACATTTCAAAACGCATATATATAGAACTTTCAGATCACAGATTGACATAATTAACATATTAAATAGAATCAATTAAACACTTAATTAATCAAAACAGAGTGTGGAAACACTGCTATATTCATAGACCTTGTGAATCACAAGGACATCAAAAAACCTTACTAGACTGCATCAGAACAATGTGCTAAGAAAAATATAAACATCTAACAAATCAAATATATATAAAACATATAAAATAATGCACTATATATGTATAAAATATATATATGTAAATATACATATATAAGAAATATAAAATAAAATAAAATGAATGCATCCATCTATCTACGGGCTACTAAAGCTGCTCTAATACTAACGTATCTTAATTTAAAAATCCACCCCAATTCAATTGATTCAAGGTAACTAAAACTATCACCCCCTCGTCTATTTAATTTAACAATTTGTAGAACTTTAAATGAAAAGACATGCTCAGGGTGAGTAGTAATGTGTTTTGCTAGTGCATTAGTAGGAACTAACTTCCTAATGTCATAGATATGATTATATATCTTCTCCTTAAGCTTTCTGGAAGTCATACCCACATAAAAATATGTACATTTCATGCAAGTAGCCAGGTACACTAAATTAGTGCTGTTACACGAGGCATAAAATCGAGGGGTAAACATATAAGCCATACTAGGATGTAAACATTCTTGTTCCTTAGTAATATACTTACATAGATTACAATTATTACATGAGTACATACCATAATTTATACCCCTTAGATCTTTAACCAAGCCTTCATTGAATCTCTCTATACAAAGTAACCTTTTCAAATTCTTGCTATTCTTATACCTAAAACTAGGAAAATTTCCTAGAAGGTCAGATAAGCGTTGGTCTGTTATTAAGACATTCCAGTTTTTTCTTAATGACTCCTATAATATTCTTGTTATCATTAGTGTATCTAATGGTAACAGCCAAGCGGCCTGATTGGTGAGTAGTAAACTTCCCCAAACCTCTATCATTATACCATGTCTTCCGATTGTTATAAACTTTACTGCCTTTTATGATGTCAAAAGAACTACAAAACAAACTTCCCCTTATGCCATTTATGATCTCTTCTGTATACCCTCTATCTAGAAAAAGTTCATCTAAGAGTTTAAGTTGTAATGATCTATCTATAGGATCTCTACAAATATTACTAATCCTAAGATATTGACTCTTAACAACATTAGGAAAAATGAAACGGGGATGCATACTACCAAAATGTAGTAAAGCATTCCTCCAACAAGTTTTCCTATATAGTGAGGTGGACAATCCTCCCATCTCATTCTTATTAATGGTTACATCTAAAAAATGTATTTCATGTATAGAAGTTTCCATTGTAAACTTTAGAAAAGTTGTGGTAGTTCATAGATAGGATATAAATTCCTGTAGGAGGCTCATATCAGCATCCCAAATGATTAACATGTCATCTACAAAACGTTGGTATAACCGGACATGCTGGAAAAAAGCCGTATTAAAAACAAACCCCTCCTCCCAATGGTACATTACCAGATTGGCATAGGAATTGGCACATGGGGTGCCCATGGTGACACCCCATGCTTGCCAATAAAGCATGTCCTGAAACATAAAAACATTGTTGCTGAGAAGTATATCCATCAGGGTACATATCAAAATCTGTTTAACATTAGTGTACCTCTCCATGGCATATAACAGTTCCCTTAAAGCCTCCAACCCATACTCATTAGGGATGGCAGTGAACAGATTTTTTACATCCAAAGTCACTAATATAGATGAAGAAAAAGATCCATGTTGTGTCTTCAGCAAATCAAGATCATTCAATAACTGGCATGCATCTTTGAGAATGGTGGGTATACTTCTAACTAAAGGACCTAAGTTACTGTCCAAATAACAAGATATATTCTCCATGAGCCATCCTTGTCCAGATACTATAGGTCGTAGGGGCAGAGGATTAACCCCTTTATGTATCTTAGGAAGGCCTTTAATGTAAGGAATTACAGGATGTTCTACATTGAAATAACCAAAAAGCTCATAGGATATTTGCCTGCACATGAGAAGATCATAAAGTTCATCATATACTCCCCTAATGATTCTATCAACATCATCTTTTCTAATCTTAACATAAGTATCATTGTCATTTAATAGCTCTAGCATCAAAAGAATGTAATGGTGTGTATCTAATAACACCACTTCCCCACCTTTATCGGCTGGTCTTATAGTTAAACTAGCATCCTGAATGAAATTATTTAGCGAACATCTCTCTTGTGTGTTCAAATTAAAGAAAAGACATTTCTTAGTTTTATCAGAAAAATAATTATAGAAATCTCTCTCACATGCCCGTATAAAACATTCAACACTTGCAGGCATGTTAGGAATAAAAGTACTTCTGCGCTTAAAAGCAAAATCACATGAGTTATCAATGGTTACCTCATTATTAAACAACAGTTTTAAAGAAACTAGCCTCCCGAACATACGTATATCAGTCAAACGCTCCGTAAGGAGTATTTAATGTAATGTAAATTTATGTTTAATTCAAAAACACAATTTTCCATTTGGAAGAACTGTGTGGTGCTAAGCACCACTTAAACATGAATAAAGGATACTTCTGTTTGCGCATTGCTAAGCTTTGCTAAAACCTCCGCTGTGCAGGTTTTCATGATGATCAGCTCCAATTAGCTGGTTTGATGATGCTAAGTGCCACAGCACTTTTTTCAATGTTGCTCAATGATGTGTAAGGGTGGGAAAACAGCCTATATTAAGGGCAATAGGTGGGAATGTTTCAGCATTCATTTGAGTTCATCTAACTGACAGTATCCCAGGCAGTGTTGGAGAGGGTGATCACTTTCGGGCACAGAGATGGGGTGTGCAGAAGTCCAAGTTTTTTTTTGTGCTCCTGATACTCAGTTATGAACCTAGACTGCTGCAGAGCGGTTATGAGGCCTCAATAGTGTAAGGCTGAGGCCTGGAATCAGATGGCCGTGGACCTTACCAATGCTACTGGTATCCCCCACACAGGTGAGCAATGCCATCATCACTATGATGATCTGAAGCATAGAAAGAGGGGAACTTTGGGCACATGGGTCTAAGAGGTGAGGGACGGGCATGACCCAGGCATATGTAAGTATTTCTTCCAGTATTTCACTAATATGCCAGCTGAATCTATGCAAAACTGGTATGCATAATGGCATGCTTCTCTCCCAAGACCTGCAGATGAGAGGGCTCACAATGTCCAGTCCCATACTGGATGCCTGACCAGGTTGTGCCGTGAGTGTGGTAAGTACGGATATATTTATATTAATTGTAGTGCAATAAATAGTAAAGGATAAAAAAACTGTTCTGTAATAAAGAATAAACAATACAAACTGTAGTGCAATAACTGAACAATAGCAACTGTATTGCAATAAACACAAAACTGGACTATATGAAGAGAAACATGGTTGAATTCACTGAATATGTGTCCCATGCAGGTTATGACGCTAGCCTTAAGCAGCATTCTACCATCACCCAGAATGATGCCTCAGTACAAACAGAAAATGTTTGACTTTAACAATTGGCTTAGTTTCTGGTGTCATTCCAGGGTGACCTAATATCTGACAGCCTGGGAAGATATGATCAACAGACCATGATGCTTTGCCAGAGATGGCCTGCATCTGTCTCACTTGGGCTTCAGGCCTCTGGCAAAGGCACTTGCCTCCCTCATAGAGCTTTTTTTTAGAAAAGTGATGAGGTTAAAATTACCAACATAAAAATTAAAAAAAAAAAACAAATTAAAGGTCATGCTGCTAAATGCTAGGACTCTAAACATGAAACTGCACTCATTGCAATCATTCTTAACCATGGAAAATGCTGAAATCTGTGCATTCACAGAAACCTGGTTCAAAGCTGTGGAAAGCACCCCAGCCATACCTGTTTACTCATCCTAGCATACATTCAGACCCCAAACTGGGGGTAGTAAAGCCAAAGGAGGTGAAGTTTCAAAATATACATTAAAGACAAACACACCTCCAGGCTGTTCAAACAGTATGATGTACAGGAGAGGTGCAGTTAACCATTGACAAGACCCCTATACAAATCATAGTTAGCTACCGGCCCCCAAATCTGACCCAAGATGCCCAAACTGCCTATCTAGATCTCTTCAAATCTATCAAGATTCAACACTTTACCCTGATCCTAAGTGACTTTAACTACCCAAACATAGACTGGAAGCACTACTCATGCCAGAACACAAATGCCCAGAGATTCCTTAATTTTGTTAATGCAAATGCTTTGGAACAGCTAATTGATAGCCCCACAAGAAGTGATAATATCTTGGACTTGGTATTAACCAACATGAGTAACCACTGCAGATGGGCAGCCATGGTAGTGCAGTGGTTAGTGTTGTCGCCTCACAGCAAGAGGTTCTCCAGTTCGATTCTCGGCTGGGGTGCCTTCTGTGCAGAGTCTGCATGTACTCCCTGTGGTCACGTGGGTTTCCTCCAGGTGCTCTGGTTTCCTCCCACGTCCCAAAGACATGCTGTAGGTGGATTGGATACTCTAAATAGGCCCTAGAAATGAGTGCATGCATGTGTGTGCCTTCTGTGGAAGGTTGGGCACCAGGCTGGCAACTTGACACCGTAAAACTTCACTGCTAATCGTGAGCAGACAGTTGATCTGCTGTGGCGACCCCTAACTGGGAAAAAGCCAAAAGAATAAGAAGAAGTAACCACTGCAGCATCCCTGCAGTATCATCCTCCCTTGTAAGATAAGACCATAAAGCAGTCACGTTCGAATTCACAATCTCCCCCAACCCCCTGTCACTAGGGTCAAACACAAAAACTTTTCCAAAGCTGATTACATCCTCCTGAGGGATGGTATAAACAGCTTCACAGGCCCCTCTCACTCTCTAGGAACTGGCAACAGTATCCAAAACTGTACCAAATTACTATATGAATATTTATATAGATGCATGGAATCAGGAATACCTGACAGGACTAAATCATCCATTGCAAGGAAGAGTAAACCTGCCTGGTGGACATCTGCAATAAATAAACTCTATAACAAAAGAAAAACATTGCTGTCCTGGACCAAGAAGGGGCAGGTGCCCAGTTGGAAGCAATCTCTCCTTAGCTGAAACAAGCAAATAACAGCACTAGTGAAATCCTACAAAGCAAACTTTGAGTCCAAATTGGCACATTTACTAAAGACAATCATAAGGCCTTCTTCACATATGTCCATAATCTCAAAGGTAGCACCTTGATATGTTCAGAACTGGTGGTCAAGGACACCGCATATACAAATGCCATAGATATAGCAAACTTGCTGGCTGAGAGATTTAGCAAAAATTTCACCCCTCTGTTCCCATCAGTAAATCAGGACATTCCCGATTCCAAGATGGTGGTCATCTAGTTGACACCTTTCACACGAAGCTCCTCACAAATCAGATAAAAACCGACAATTTAAACAACTTTCAGTGTGGTGTTCTCACAGGATTTGGTCTAGTAAATAACTGTGTATCTGGTCATTAAGAAAAGATTGTTCTTCTATCAAAAAATCCAGTCGAATCTCTTTTGTGGAAAAAATTAAAGTTCTCTCAGCCTGTGTAGCCTGGGCCATGTGCATCCAAGGGGTTTGTAGCTTTGACTGTATCCTACTGGAGTACTCTCATCTAAGGCATGGATGGAAACTCTGACACCATGGAAACACAAACTACAAAGGCCAAATTCTCTTCATTATCATTATCATCTCCGGAGAAAGATACAAGTTCTAAAAGACTCAGAACCAATAAACAAGTAGGTGACACTCCAAAAACAAATGCTAAAGAAAAAACTGACTCAAATTTCCATATGGAAGACTTAAAAATGGCTTTACAACCAATTCATTCAGCCATACAAGGTTTTTCTACTCAGCTTATAGACTTTGGCAAAACATTAAAACAAATAACAGATAGGATGGACACACTTGAAGGTAAAAATCATACTATGGAAATCCAAATAGATTCAATAAATAAAGACTTGTGTGCTAAAGATTCACTGCTTACTGAAATACAAGATAAACTCCTGGACTTGGAAGCGAGAAGCCGTCGCAACAATATATTAATAATAGGTTTGCCAGAATCATACGATAACCAAGATTTACTTAAAATCACAAAACAGATTTTTTCAGCACTTCTCACTTTAGACAGCGACTCTGAAAACCTAGTAGTAGAAAGAGCACACAGAGCCATATGTTCTCGTCAAGTAACCACTGTACCCCGACTGATCTACACCAAGATTTTGAACTTTCAAGATGCCCAGAAGATTTTGGTTACAGCTCGTAAACACAGACAGTTTGTATGGAATAATCACAAACTCACTTTCTCACAGGATTTACCTCATCAAATTAAGTTAAACAGACAGAAGCTGTCTCCTTACTGTGCTGACCTAATCAAACGTGGTATAAAATTTCAGATGCGATACCCAAATGCATTAACATTTACTTATAAAGACAAGAGACAGTCAGTGAATACTGTGCAAGAAGCGCAAGACACTTTTCTAAAGCTTTTAAAGTAGTGCCCACCACAACATGAGAAGCTTAACAAGAACTGGCCAATCTCTGGTGGCTTATAAGTCATTGTGCTAATCTAGTTTTATTCATATGTTGTGCATTTGTTATGCCGCTTTTACTCTGAATTGTGAAGTACTAAACTGTGTTGAGATGACAATCTTGGCTAGCTATCTTTCATGTTTCGCATCCATTCTACATTTAAAACTAGTGCTTTATGCCAATAGGAACTTTTGTTCAACGACAATTGTAGTGACTGTATCACATCGATCTATCTTTATGAAGGCACGCTCACCTAACATAGACTGTAGCTACGTATATAGCTTATTGTCTTCGACTTACATGGTAGCTGGATGAGACTTTTCTCTGTATTGTAATCCTCCTTACCCTTTAGTTTTGTTTTGTATATTGGAATGCCGCAATTGGTTTCTTCTGTGATCGTTGCTGAGACCCATAGAGATGACGTTGCCTCTTCAGTCATGCAGAGCACTTTTTTCTATATTCCGGTAAACCTTCGGTTTGACGTGCCTGTCGTGCCTAACACGAACATTAAGACACACTCAAGGTTTAGCTTTCAAAAGAGAAAAGTTGCTAAGAACCATTTATATTCCATTTACACATTGCTTTTTTCTTTTCTCTATGTTAGAATGTTGCTTTTAATTTGACTTTCATCAGCTACATTAACTTTGCTCAATTATACTTAGTAGAATATTGCATAGTTTGTGTCTGTTTATGCAAAAACAGTGTTGCAGGAATAACTTTCAATGTTAGTTGTGAGGTATGTGTTTGTACAGTATGTACGGTATCAAAGCAGATAGCTTCACTATCTCACAGCACTTTATTCTCCACTTTGATTCTCAACAAAATCCTCATGTCCTCCCTACATATGTGTATGTGGGGGTGATTGATACCATAGTTTCCTTTCCAGTCCTAAAATACTGTTGTAGGTGAATTGGAAATTCATCATGTTGCCTGCAAGTACACAAGTACATATGTGCACCATGTGATGGATTAGCATCCTATCCTGATTTTATTTTCTCCATCTTGCACCCAATGAGTGCTAGGATGACTTCTAGTTGCCCTGCATTTCTGCATTAGATTACATGGATAATTGGAAAATGAATGCAAGAATTTGTGAAGCTTGTAAGCGAATGAAATATGATATTTAGGGAATAATAAGATTGTGTGCAGAATTGTCTTTCTTAAACACTTCTTAAGTCATATAAACAGTCGTCATTTATATTTATATATGTAGTATGACAGCTACATAAACAGGTGATAAATGGGTACTAATAAAAGTTGAGTCTAATATCCCAGAGTCACAAATAGGTTCATATCCCTATCAACACCTATCATATACACATTACATCTAGCGGATACCACAAACTTGTCAATACATTTAATTTTATTTTAAACACTACAGTGAGAAGGAGAGTTGGTGTGGTGAGGTTTTACTATGATGGACATTTTGTTTTCCATGTTTTTGTATATATGTATAGTTATGTTTAAAGATATAATAGTCCTTTTCAGGACTCTTTATAGAACTATTTCAGTTATGATTTCTATTATGTTAACCAAAGTTAACTTTATTATTTGTGATGATTCATATGTTCCTTCTTTTGTTGTAGACGGGTGGGTAGGCATCGGGTTAGTATGGAGGGAACTGGTTTTGATTTTGGAACTTTTGAGAGGCAGTAACATACAATATAATTTATACAGTGAGACTAGGTTCAATATTTTCTATATTTTAGGATTTTACTAAGTAAAGTATTTAAGATTTTACTGAGTAAACACTTAAGTAGATACATAGACTTAAAGCAACTAATGTAATGTCTTTATATATTGATTCTTGGAATGTCAGAGGGTTACAGAACAAAACTAAGAGATCACTACTGTTTCATTTAGTGTTCAAATCTCAGGCCAGTATTTGTTTTCTGCAGGAAACACACATGCATAGAGATGACTGGAAAAAGAAAACAATAAGAAATGGGTTAAAATGATAATTGCAGCCGGGATTGCTCTAATTCAAGAGGTGTGGCAATTTTAGTCAAAAACAATTTCCTAGGTAATATTACAAACATAAATTATGACGCAGATGGTAGATGGTGTTATTTCTCTTCTTATTTTTCTAACATTGATAAACCACTCTTGTTTTTTAATTTATATAGTCCTTGTGACCACCAACATATTTTCTTTATTCAGATATGTAATATTCTTTCATCTTTCAAGGATCATTATATTATTATGGGTGGGGATTGGAATGCCGTTATTAATCCTGATATCGATCGTACTAGTAGATCAATTTCATATAATTACCAAGCATCTATTGCCCTAGAAGAATTAATGTTAGACCTCAACCTTATAGATCCCATTACCCTCAATGTACATGCTGACAGGAAAGATAGATATACATATTATTCTAAATGTTATAATGCATGGTCAAGACTAGATTTTTTTCTTGTTTCTGTTTTTCTTATGCATCAAAAAATTGAATACTTCATGGAGCCTAGATTTTTATCTGATCATTCAAGGATATCACTTAAGATTAGCTTTCATATAACGAGGCCACGCATATATACACAAAATAGATGGACATTTAACAACAACCTTCTCTTGAATAAGAATATCCATGTTATAATTACTGAGATTATACAAGAAATGTTTTCCAATCTTGATACATCAGACATTCCATATGATGTTCAATGGGCTGCTTGTAAGGCAAACCTTAGAGGAGAGTTAATTAGCAAGGCTTCTTATCTTAAAAAACAGTATAGAAATAAAGAATCCTCATTAAAACTAAAAATCCAAACTTTAGAAAACCAGCACAGATTGAATCCTGATTCTTCTATATATCTACAAATTTGTGAATTCCAAAAGGAACTTTTACTACTACACCAACATAATCTCTCTATAATAGAACAAACGCTCTTAGCTACTTATTCTGAATGGGCTCAAGTCCCCTCTAAAGTTCTCGCCAGAATAATTAAAAATAATCAGTCCTTACCTAGAATAGCACCCATACACTATAACAACAAGATATATAATACGGACTTAGAAATTATGCATATTTTCACTACCTTGTTTTCAGATGTATACTCTAAAGAGCCTGACCCTATGACTACACAGCATATTGAAAGTTTTATATCTTCCATTAAATTCCCACTACTGAATGATCAACAAAGGAAAACACTATCGGCCCCTTTGAGATCTCAAGAAATTTCAGAAGCCATTGACAAGATTAAAACTAATAAATCCCCAGGTCCGGATGGATTTACACCAGAATTTTATAAGACTCACAAGTCAATTCTTGTACCTTTTCTTCTTAAAGTTTTTAACTACATAAAAATAAATGGTATATCAGATTTACATTGGAATGTCTCAAAAAACATATTAATTCTAAAAAATAATAAAGACAAAACAGATCCTAATAATTATAGACCTATCTCCTTAATTAATATTGACATTAAAATTTTAGCCTCATTATTAGCTGAGAGATTAAAAAAAGTTCTAACATCATTAATTTCCCCAGATCAATCAGGCTTTATGTCCTACAGGCATGTATGGGACAATACTTTATCTCTAGATGCCTTTATACACTTCGCAAAAAAAGATAGAAATCCTATATATGCACTGATCCTTGATGCTTCAAAAGCTTTTGACAGAGTAAATTGGGACTTTCTTTTTCATACTATGTCTTGCTTTAATATACCTAATACTTTTATTGATTTTTATTAAAGTTTTATATAAGGATTCTTCCACCTTTCTTCATATCAATAGAAATGCCTCTAAGATTATAAAAATCACTAATGGTACGAGACAGGGATGCCGATTATCTCCTTTTCTTTTTAATCTATACTTAGAGCCAATGTTATTATATATAACACAAAACACTTTTCACAAGATTCCCAAAATTTTAAATACTGAGGTGCCCTTTTCTGCATCTGTGGATGATTTGGTGATATACCTCCAAACACCTAGTACAGACCTTGTGAAAATAATCAATATTATTAATAAATTTTCACAGGCCTCTGATTATCAGGTGAATTCTCATAAAACTTTCATCTTTCCTATAAATCCATCTGCCCATCAACCTCACATATTTTCAGATTCCCCTTTTTCTTTCACCTATGCAATTAAATACCTAGGTACTCAAATTGAGCATAATGGTCTTTCTACATTTCAAAATAATATTCACAGAGTATGGTCATTAATAGTTTTAGATTTACATAGATGGGAATTACTTAATATATCATTCTTATCCAAAGCAGCGATAGTCAAAATGAATATACTCCCTAGACTCCTATTTCAATTTAATGCCATAGACCAGATTATTCCTAAATCTTTCTTTACAAAAGTCAATAAGGAATTAGCTAGATTTATCTGGTCTCCTAAGTCAGTCAGAATATCATATCTTAAATTAACGTGTCCTAAAAATAAGGGAGGCCTAGGCCTTCCAAACTTTTACATGTATTATTTAATTATTTCGGCTAACAAACTACTCACCATTGTGAACTTGAAAACTGATAGGTATAGGCAGTACCCCATTTGGACCAAATTATGGCATCAATACATTTTAAGTAAAAATATTAACCCGATTGCTCTTCCTTTCCTTTCTAAGGAAGCTGCTAACATTCTGAAAATTTCCAAACCCTTAAAACAAAAGATCAATTATTTTCAAGAATTAATAAAACTCATTAATCTAGATAGCATTTTTCAACTAACAAGACCTTTACACTTAAATCCTAATATCCAGTTTAATAATGTACCTTTTAATCTTTCTAAATTTCCACTTATTCAAATACAAGCTCTAACATTACCACAGAAGATGTTATCTAAATCTTATAATCTGGTTAATCAGATAATACATAATAATACTTGTCTATTTTCTGATTATTGGGATAAACAGAATGTCCATTTGTCTTTAACTCAGAAACTTTCAGCCATCAAGGATACTTTTGACTATTCCCCATTCAATAAGCTTTTTTATACCCAGTTAATGATATTTAATAATGCATATCATACTCCTTCCAAACTTAACAAGTTTGACTCCAGAATTCCCTCCTCATGTTCTTGCTGTTCTTCTTTTAATGCTGATCTCTTACATATTTTGTGGTCCTGTCAGCACTCACATAAACTTTGGACCTCCCTTAAAATCAGATTACAAAAAATGGGATACCAAAAATCCACACTATCCTGGGAATTAGCGATTCTTCATATTCCTATTATTCATTTATCAAAATTTGATACACATGTGTTAGTTTATATTTGTTCACTCATTAAGTTTTATATTACTAAAAATTGGTTAGACCGCACCAAACTAAATTGGAATAACTTTAGAACCTTAGCCTACTCTTATATTTCAGCTCAGAAATTACTGGTGAAGAGTCCAAAGAAGTTAGCTCTTAACAATAAAGTCTTAGAAAAGGTATTACACATCTTGGATAGTGTTTAATAATCTCTGTCATTTTTTTATAGTTTTATTAACCTAGCTCTCTCTCACTTATATTTACATGCATACTCCTTTATATACAGGCTTATATACTTTGTTGCCTCTGGTTTAACATATTCATACTTTGTATATAGTTATGTTATAGTTGTCCTGTTTGGAGTTCTTGCATTTACATTGTTATAGTCTTGCATTTATACTTGAACTCCCATGCTCTTATATCCAATGTTCATTTTGGTTATTGTGTTCTTGTTGTATTGTAAATATGCATATATTAATAATTCAATAAAAAGTTTTTTGAAAAAATCAGGACATTCCCATTACCTGCCACCTTCCCTTTATATCTAAGGATCAGGTCATCACTGCTCTCTCAAAGGAAAAAAATACAGCCTCCATGGGACCCAATAACATCCCAGGCTGCATCTTTCATGAACCCAGGCAGGAACTTGCAGCACCATTAGGCTCCCTATTCAAACAAAGCCTGAATACCGGCTTATCCACTGATCTGGGAAATTATAGACCCATCGGCCTAAATAGCCTGATCTGCAAGACCATGGAAAAGATTATTATGGACCTCATTAACAAGGACATTTGCAACCTCCAAACACTCAGTCCCACACAGTTTGGCTTCATCAAGGGGAGGTCATGTCTGTTAAATTTGGTTGACTTTTTTGAAACAGTCACCAAAGGCATGGAAGAGGAGAAGACAGTGCACACCACCTACATTGACCTGGCCAAAATCTTTAACACTATTCTCCACTCTGGCATAATAGATACACTCTCTCAACTAGACATCAATCTTTATGCTACCAGATGGGTAGCTAACTGGCTCACTGTAGAACCCACCTAGTCAAAATAGGCAAAGCCACCTCAAGCAGTAGACCCATATAGAGTGGTGTACCCCATGGTTTGGTCTTGGGGTCTCAGTTATTTGGGATATACTTTTCTGCGGTGCAGGCCAGAGCCTGTGGGCTATGGCTGACCAAGTTTGCAGATGAGTGCAAGTTGGGAGCTGTCATCAATTCCCCTAGTGACGTGGACATCCTCCAAGGGGGTCTCACCCAAACAAATGACTGGTGCCAGAAACATGGTCTCAAGCTGAATACAAAAAATGCATCATCATCCCCTTTGGCGAGAGTGATGTCCCCACAAATTATCACATTAATAACAACATTCTTAACATTCAGTCAGTAGTGAGGGATTAGGGCACCCAGACTGATAGCAACCTGACTTTTGACCACCATGTTGCTTCCATTGTACAGAAAGCTTTCTACATGGCCCACCTCATAAGTAAGGGTATCTCATCCAGGGACAAGGAGTTCATAACATCCCTGTATTCTTCCCTCATAAAGCCCATTATTGAGTACAAGACCCCATTCAGCATGTACCTCACAAAGCACATACATCAGCTGGAGAAGGTCTATATCAGAACATAGAAGTATTAAAACTTTGTATGTTCTGATATCGAACACTATTCAGCGAACACTAAGAAAAGCAAAGCTGCAGAACAGCGAATTATTTCCTCAGGAAAGAATTTGTTTGGCCATTTCTGTGGCTTCGCTATTCTTAGTGCTGTGGTGGAAATTTATGGGTTGGGTTCAGGTAAGTGTGTGATTGTACGTTAGGATTAGGGGCGGGTTAAGTGAGTTAGGGTTAGGGCGTGGGTTAGGCATGCGTGTGATAGTGACAGACTTTAGGGTTAGGGGCGGTTTAAGTGAGTTAGGGTTAGGGCATGGGTTTGGTGAGTGTGTGATAGTGACGGACCTTAGGGTTAGGGTTTGGGTCAAGGTAAGTGGGTAGATAGTAGTGTATGTTTAGTTTAGTGTAGCATTAGATGTAGGAATTTAAGTGTATGTGTGTGGTTGCTGTTTGTTTGATGTGCTTGTTTTGTGTGTATGTGTTTTGGAACAGCAAAATTTTTCCATGGGAAAAAATTTGCTGTTCTGAATGTTTGATATTTTCATGTTTAGATGTTTTGGGGCCGATGAAATAGCGTTTGCTATTTTCATCTTTCGATAATGTGATATAAACGTGCTGGAGAGACCACAGAGGTTCCTCACCAGGAGAATCCAGGACCTCAAAAATCTACCATACACAGATATGCTAAAAGTCCTATTTCTCTACTCTGTTTCATATAGACTCCTCAGACGTGACCTTTGTCTAGCATTAAAAGGTGATCTTGGACCCAGCCTTGATGGAACTGCTGCATATCCACAAGTCAAGCTCCACTCGAGTAACCTGCACATGAGGCCTCAATCTGGTCTTTGACATCAATACGACTTGTTGGGGGGACTGGTTTGTGTCCCAGAGACTCCTCCATCTATGGAATAGACTCCCTCTCCATGTCAAGCAGAGTACCTCTTTACCCCTTTTTAAGTGCAACCTGGATAACTGCATGGGAAATACACAATACATCCATGGGATTCCACCCATGTCCCTGCTGGACAGGGGCATCGGGTACTGATTTGCCTATGCATGGACTAAACTCTTAGCTAGGCCTATTAGGGCCTCAGGGCCAATAGTCTAGTCACATCCTATGATCCTATGCTCCTAAACAATACCAATAACGGTAAGCAAAAAGGTGTATAGCAGGATTGTGGTGTCATAACATAATTGCACTAGAGCTCTACGCAGTGTATGTGTACAATAAGGTTGCTGCAGTCAAGTGTAAAATTGTATTAACTGTAGAATGCAAAAATAATGGCCTGAATAATGTATTGCTTAGCTCATAGTATGGCTTACGATTGTCTCCATGCCAGTTTCAGTTACATACCTCTCTTTTCCTCCCACTCCAGGAACAAAAGGTATATAGGTGAGGTAGCTCAGGTATCCCACTTTATGGGCAGATATTGTGTGTAGCTTCACAGATAATAAACGGCAGTACCAATAAAGTGTTAAGCTGCATTGCATTTTCCTAAGTAAATCTTTCTTAATATTTAAATTAGGGCTGTATTCATTGCATGCCTGTTCTAATGTCACTGCAGTTAAAACTTTAATAGCTGTGGGATGCAGAACTAATGGCCTGAATAAATTAGTGCTCAACTCCTACTACAGTTCAAGGCTGTTTCCAGGCCAATTTCAGTCACATAACTCTCCTTTCCTCCCACTCCAAGAACAAATGGAATATGGGTGAGGTAGCCCACTTTATGGGCAGATATTGTGTGTAGAATTCACAGATAATAAATAGTAGTACTAAAAAACTGTTAAGCAGCATTTACTTTTCCTAAATAAATCTGTCTTAATATTTGCACTGGGGCTGTATTCATTGCATTTCTGTTCTAAATTGCTGCAGTCAAGTGTTACATTATTTGCAGATGTCCCCTACATTCACAGCTTTTGGGTTATACTCTCATGCCTAGCAACTAAGGTATGATGGCTGTCTAGTTTACTTAATGTACACAAACATACCTCTCAACTGTCATGATTTTTTGTAATTTAATTACAACAACCTAATCTGTCTGTTCCATGATTACCAAATAAATGATTACCTGGAATGCAATATATTTTCAAATCCGTTTACAAAACACCTTGGTAGTTAAGGAAGTCCACAATATGTGAAACTGTTCAGTGTAGTTATGTACCTCATTTTTGTTAGTGCTTGGTCCATACTGTCCCATACTAAAACCTTGAGAGGTATGTACCTGCTACATCAGTTATAGATGAGTTGTAATCACTGTACTCACAACTGACACTGCACACCTGTAGAAGTATGTATTCATACTCTATGTAGTAATATTGCCTACGATGTAACTAAATCAGCTATAGATGAGTTGTAATCACTGTACTCACAACTGACACTGCACATCTGTAGAAGTATTTATTCATACTCTGTGTAGTAATATTGCCTGCGACTTAACTAATGGTATGTTTTACTCTCCCCACCCCTTATCTTCTTTAATTTATTATTGTTATTTATTATTATGATTTAATATTAACATATTTTGTTAAACTGTTTTATTGACCTTATGGCTTAATTCATACTGGCTTGCTGTTAACATACTTACTGTTATGTTACTTAATGTTGTGTTACACATACTATACCTTGATATGCATTTGGATTAATACATTTTATGTTCCATTCTGTTAATACTAAAATTGGTTTGGTTATTATAAACCTTAACTTATTTTTATAACTACTTTACTACAGTGTGTCAAGGTTGACTGGTTCCTTGTGATCCACCTACCTTGCCTCCTCTGGCCTTGGCACTGGGTCCCAGCATATCTAGAACCCAGCCTCTGCACTACTTGAGGTGTCAGGCAATACCATCCTATGGGATGGGGACAGGCTTCCTTCTGGGAGCGGTGGTGTTGGGGGAGTTGCCACCAGTGACAAACTGCCGAGTTTGGTGCACAGGATCATCTACCACTGGTTTGGATTACACCAGAGTCAAAGGAAGAGCATGGTGGCCACCCTGGTGGGGCAGGCTTGCCCCAGAGCCCAGCCTCCACCACTACTACCCATGGGGCAGTGATGGAGCAGTGCCAACATTCCCATAGGTGGGGATGTGAGCCATGCTGCTACCTTGTGGAGGCACATTGGACTGAGATTCCACATCACCCTCCTCATCCAAGGCGTTTCCCCCCATCTTGTGTCACATACCACCCCTGTCTGCTGCCTTATCTGCCTTGTCCATCTGCAAAAGATTTCTCACCTACCTAACTTACCTCCCCCACATGTACCTATGTCCCTTCCCCAATATTCCATTTTTACCTTAAAAAAAATGGGCACCTTCCCATAAAGAAAATATTGGCTCATACATAGCTCTCCATTTCACACACATGTCCACTGGACACAAGTAATTTGGTCCAATTGGCTTAACAATGCAATTATGTTGTCCTTACCCCTCTCCCTGGGGGTTAGAGCCCAAGGTCATCTACAAATTCTGTCAAAGTGCTCAACTGTTGTTGTACAAGAAATGGATAGCTATGGTTCTTTCTTACACCCTTCTTGCACATACCCATCTGCCTTTCACTATGTTTTCCCCCTGCTTGCACCCCATTTCACCACTTTGCTATCTCCCCATTTTTTTTCTTTACATATTTTTAGTGTGATACTGCACAAAACACCATGTCGCACAGTTTCGCTAAGCTCAGCTAAATGGAGCTATATTGATATATATGTTTTAAATAATGCAAATGTACAAAATAAACACCTGTCTCCTATTTCAAACCCAAGACCATCACACCTGTAGACCACTGCATTAATCTGCCATATCACACAGCTGTTAATTAAAACAGGTGGTTTAAGCAAAACATAATTATTGCAAGATACAGTAATTAAGTGTGTTTAAGCAGAGCTCCGCATTGCGCCATGTTGCTCAAACCTGCTTAAAGAGTAATGGAAAAATTGGGAGTACACCTTGAAGTCTGTTGCAAGAGTACACCACTAGAAAGCCAAACACAGAATAATGGATGTAAGTGAGGTCTGTGATAGCAGGTAAATGTCTCCTTTTATCAGCAACATTTACAAATACACCTGCTAAGGCATTACTAACAAAACACATGTACAACTGAGACCCTGGTGCAGAAATACATCCATTTAAAGCAATGGACATAATGATGGCTGTAAAAAAAAAAAGTATATCACAACCTATACGTGCGTACTTATATCTTGCAAATACACCTGCTGTAACAGTGACTCAGTACCTCAGTCTGTTAAATGCCTTACAGACAGTACATTTTGCCACACAGTCCTGGGTTCAAATCCAGTGGTATGTAGCATTTCAATTACATTATTGTCAAGCCAGCAATTAATGACTGAGTCATGCACTCTTTATCCACACAATGAATTTCAAATGAAATGTCTGCTTGTCACTGATGGAAGTCACAGGATTGCAGATAGGAGCACACTTCACATATCCCTACAGTAAAACTATAAGTGCATGAAGTGTCATGTCATGCATTAATATGCATTCACAGAAGATTTTAACTCAGGTAATACAAATGAGGCCCTTTACTATCAGAGTGCATTACACAATACTTTCAAACTCATAGTGCAGATTAGCACAGCTGCACAACTAACATGCACATATGAAGTCCATGCTTGTAACAAGGACTGACAGCATACACATTCCAAATGAGTACCAGACTGCAACATGGGAGCTATCATGTGTGTCTAGGTTCACCAGGAATTCCTCAGTGACTGGGAGTGGTTGTTCTACTGCAGGCCCCACACCAGTGATACCACAATCCCTGGCAACATCTGCTGCTCTTCTGCATGCAACATTGATCATGTATGTTGCTTGGAGTCGAACTGGTGGACATAATGCCATATTTATCTCCTATGTTGCTGAAGGATACAACAAGCATGTAGACTAGTATTCTGTTAATTATACCATTGCCTAACATACTTACCATAAGCACATGCCTTAACTGAAGAGGAAAATGTACGCTCACTCTAGCTCTGCTTCTACTACAAGGCTGACATAACTCTCACAGTTACTCCTACAGCTTGTTGTCCTCCAAAGTGTTCACACTCTTTACTTAGGCCTATAACCTGCAGCAGCAGCTGCACCCTGTAGCACACACATCTCTATGTAACAGTAGCTGCTACAGACCTACTCTCTGCAATGTCATAGTTTCCTCATCCCAGTAACGTTTAGGACAACATATTAGAAAGGGCTTTGAATCTAACTGAAAGCCTTATATCTTGTACAGTGGTTGCATGTCATTGGATGATGATAATACAAATCAGCTGTGTTGGCTGCAATTAGAACTTCAGAACCACAGATTGGTTAAGAGGCAATAACCTGCTAATGAGTATCATGTTAAAAGGCAAACATGCTGGCTATAAGGAACCATTCTGTAAGAGACTGTCTGCACACAGGACACATGTTTGCAAAAACTTACATAGCACCACATATAAACAGAGGAGTGTTGTACTCCAGCAGGTATCTAACCTTTTTGTTTACAACAGGATGCAGATGTGTGAATATACTTACAGGGAAGAGGGATTACAGCATTAATCCTTTCTTAGAACTGTGATAATGACATGTCATTGATATCCAGATTTTTTACACCTACAGAGCATGTACAATACTTCAAGAGTGAAATGCTTTTTGTCAATGTGGCACACTGGTGTCATGGGACTGTCCCTTTATAGTGGTTGTAATAGCATACTGCTATTTGTTTGACACTGTTGTTCTGACATATTATCAGGAGGGTAGCCCCTACGGGACACACTACAATAACCTCCAGTGTTGGGTGTATGCTCATACAGCATTATCTGTCATGGCACACATGGGAATAACTGACTATCACTAGTATCCTTGTTGTATCCACACACTTAGTATGTTTGCACACTGTGGAGTACGACATGTGTGATCAAGCAATGGATACTGCCAGCCATTCTGTTCTTGCTGTATCGCTATATATAGTGTACTTCCACGTATGTGATCCTGACGTGTTCCCATTCTGTTGTCTTTCAGGAAACATGTACCCAAGATGACCATGCACCTTTTACTGATGCAGAGAATGATATTATACTTGAAAGCCTCTAGCAACACCATGAACTCCTACTGTCCAGGGGGAGGCAAAACAGGGAACAGTGGGCAGCTTTGTGGGCTAATCTTGTCTGTGACATGAACGCCACATGTCATCAGAGCAGGACATATGACCAGATTCGACACCAAGCAACATACATGATCAATGCTGCATGCAGAAGACAAGCAGATGTTGCCAGGGATTGTGGCATCACTGTTGTAGGGCCTGCAGTAGAACAACCACTCCCAGCCACTGAGGAATTCCTGGTGAACCTAGACACACATGATAGTTCCCATATATCCATCATACCGTACATTGTGGATATGGGTGCCAAAGTTTCCATGGCAGAGGAGCATGTGGGTAAGCTTAGTTTGATCACCATTGCAATACTGTAACTTTTAGTGTGCTAGAGTGTACATATTCTTATGTAGGTGTAAAATCTGTGTTCTTTAGGGGGGAGGATTTAACTGCAGTTTAACTCTCTTGCTCAGATGTTGACCGGTATAATAATTAACATAGTAGCTACTGTAAATGTGAGAAATATGGAAGTATTACCTTATTGTGGTACAACATGCAGTGGTACTGACATTACCTCTCCCTCTAATTTTCAAAGGTTCATCAGGTATCGGACAAAGCTGTGGTCCTGCTCCTGTGAAGCATGACACTGCTTTGTTATAGATAAAGGTTTATAGCAATGTAATCCCTAATGTGTCATCCCAGGTCTGCTGCCTGGAGTGGTGTGCTGTCAGCATGATTTCCAACTGCACAGATTTTATCTGACTGTACACATGTTAGAGTTATATGTATGTCTTGTAGGTGTCACCACACTGATAGGTGAGACAGTATTGTCATGACATTGCAGATTAATGTATATGCCAACTGTGCAAAGTCTTCACAAATGTCAACGGTGTACCTTATTTTTGCTGATAAGTTTGCTGTGTAAACAGCATTTGTTTACACATGACTACAGTTGTTTGTGGTAATAGTAATATCCTCTTCTACTATATGAGGTTAGGGTTTCAACAGGTCTGTAATAGTGCCAACAGTGTACAGAGCTGTACATTTATTGCAACATAGTAGTGCAGAGCATAATAGTGTAGGTATTAATGCACTGCTTTTTCCTCTCTTATCACAGGTGACCATGGGGTGTTGGTCTCTGTCCCCTACACAACCTGATGTCAGTGTTTCTTCAGACTCTGATGATGATGGTGGCCACAGGGAGACACAGGTGGGTTTTTCAAGGTCTAAATTTGTCCCAGAGTTTGATATCACTCTTCTGCCTTCATTGTCACTGCAAACAGTCAGTATGCCTACACATACCCAGTTCCCAAAGGCCACAGATATTGGACAGTCATAGGGTGGGAACATTGAACAGGAAAGTGTGGCAACTATGGCTCCAGTGAATGCAGACACTGGCTATAGCCAGAGAACTGGTGAGGTTTCACAAAGGTGGCTTGATAGGGGTGCTTGTAGGAGTACTGCTGTCCTTCCACCACCTGTTGCAGGTTTCTCATCACGGTTCACTCGGCATATGTTTCGGGCCATCATGGAGGCACAGGCATATTCTGAAAGGAACTCCAGATGTATGCTCAGTGTTATGGATGCAGCACAGTTTGACATCCGTGACTGCCTCCACCACATTGGTGACACTCTGGATCAGATCACTTATGCAGTGGAAAGAAGGTGGGCTGAGACAGTGTCTGTCTTGGAATGCATAGTGCTCTTCTGGAACGTGTGGTTGGAGTTGAGCATCTGCCTCATGGACATATGTCAGCAACTCCACCTGCTGAGAGTCCACATGGCCTTGCATAATCACGTTCCAATAGTGGCAGTACATCCAGTGCTACAGAGGAGAGTGTGCTGTCCACACCAAGACATGGCAGGCAATGGGCTCATGGTCCTGGGTGTTCCCATGGAGGACACAGTCCCAGTAGACAGCAGTCACTGTCACATACTAGCATAGCTTCTGACTTTGGTCATGGAGGTGCCAGTGCAACTACTGGAAGAGCCAGTTCCCATGTTCAGGGCCACAGATGGTGAACTGCCAGCTCTACTATGTACAATTCAAGGCTGTCCAACATACACACATGTAGAGCTAGCATTGAGCTTGACTGTGTGCACACACACATTCAAATGCAGGTCAACTACAGACACACATGGCACATTTCCATGGTCCATCTTGGCTGCTTCCCTTCCTGATTCACACACATGCTGTCAACCTTTTGAGTCAGCCTAGGCCTCTACACCCCCACACAACAGTTTATGCAAGTGATGATACCTGTGCCACATCCCTGTCCTCCTCTTCATCAATGCAGGGAAATGAAGCTATGTGTCTGATCCACAAAGTGGCTATATAAATTAACATGTACTTGTGTAATGCATTGCTTTGCCATGCCACTTGTAGTGGTTATTGAAAGATACTGTATGCTAACATTTGTAATGAGTAAGCCACATAAGTTTGTGTATCTTATGTTGTATAATGTTGTAATGGCTGTATACTTACACAATGAAAGGTGTGACATGGGCCTGTTTCTGTTTCTGTTTCAGGATTCTGTTGGGAAACCTATGGATACAATGTTGCAATAAATCCATAGATGTCACAGCACAGGATAGAATGTCAGCACAGAAGAAATATGTCCTCAGCACGGTACAGCACTATAGGTGTATGGTACATAAGTCCATATGTGTATAACAGGCTAACAAGGACAACAGCATCATTCAGCATACTCAAGCATCCCTAATTGGTGAATGGTCTGATATCTTTGATAAGTGTCACCAGCATTTTGGGAGCTAACACATCTACAAGCTTTGGTGCTGGGGATGACTCATCTACAAATTTCCTGTGATATTTGTCTGACAACAGCTATGATTGTTTTGTTCTGCATCCCATGGTGTAACCTGAACATGATGTGTGCTTCACATGCATAGGGAGCCTGATACATATAGGGTGTAGTATCTGTGTTACATACATGTCTCTCCAGCATGTATTATTTATATCACAGTGATGGTATAGGTATGTAGGACAGGTAAGACATGTGTTAGTCCTGTCATGGATATGTGGGCGATACACAGTGGGATCTGACCCGTCTCTGTATGGCAGCCATACGCATCCCCTACAAAGCATTTATGAGATAGACTACACATGTACGATCTTGACACAGACACAATAGGACATGTTATCTACAATGTATTTTGCTGTACCATGAAACCAGTGTGGCTGCTACAGTTGTAACACCATAGGACATGTTATCTACAATGTATATTGCTGTATCATGGAACCTGTGTGGCTGCTACAGTTATAAGATATTCCTGGGTAGTGACATAGCAAGGGTGACATGGTACATAATGACAGGTGTGATGAGTACCACTTTCAGTATGGCAATGACAGTGTAGGAGTTACATCACAGACCTTTCTATTTAGGTTGTACAACATTGAATGCATCCTCACATCTCACTGACCAATGAAAGTCAAAGGCTACATTACTCTCTGTGTCCATAAGTCCATGAGTAATGGTTCAACTTTGTGTGGTGTGAGGACATTATGATATTTCACAGGGGTGGATGACTTTCCAAATTATAGTATTATGCAGTCATTGGCATTTAATAATTTCAGTGGCTCAGACAGCAACTGAATGTGAGTCACAGGCCATCCTGGATAACTGTTGGTTTTGTGTGGGATTCAGTGACAGCTCCTGATATGCAATCACCTGCTAATGTAGTCAGTCAGAGGGCACAGGCAGTGGCTGTGAGTGCAGAGAGGGAACAGCTAGAAGGGGTATGCCATCAATGATGTCTGGGGAAATTGACTGGTTACTGGAGTCAATGCATCGTAGGTCTCCCAATACCATCTTCCCAGATACTTGCCTATCCACCAGCTGACATAACACTCTGTTGATAACCTACACAGTTTCCAGCAAAGCATGCTGGCCTAATATTGTTAAACACCTTGTCAGGCCATGGAAGGGAGAGTGAGTAATATTCCCATCATCCATTCAATAGTGTAAAACTCAATGGGGTCCATCAGGCCTTGAGCATAAAAAACAGTGTGTGGTCCAGTTCAATAGGTGTACAACAGTGTTACTGCTCATATCCATGTTAAGTTCTTTCATAGCATTTCATGTCACATGACTCAGATATCTGTGGACACTGCTTGGCACTACATGTTAGTTGTCCTTTGTGCACCTAAGTTTTGCAGTTGCTTCCAGTTTGTTGAAGAAGAGAGCCATCCAAACACATTACGAAATTATAGTATGTATACCCTTTGAAGTTAAGTTGGGGGTTTTATGCAGATATTCTGCAGTCAGCCACTACCTAAGTAGTGTGTACTGGAAGGACACAATTACCTTGTGAAGGCTTTGGAAAGCAGGAGAATCCACAGGCACTACTAATGCTAGTCTCACTGACACCACTGTCACATAGGATACCATGTTCCGATACATTCTTTGTCATCACACACAAAACAATACTTTGAAGCTAATGATGACAAGCAGGACACAGCCTGCTTGCTCATCCATATAGCTGTCCAACATCATGAAAGGCTTTGTAGGCTTCACATATAATTTTCCAAGTAGATACCTTGATTAACAACCTGGGCATCAATTGGCTTCTGCATGTGTTATGCCATCTGTTCCAGGATTGGTGGTATGTCACTAGGGAACTGACAAACTGGAGATTAGTAGCACTGCTGTAGCACCACAATATAATATACAATTTCCATTGACATACATGTCCAGTCTTGCTGTAACAATCAGCAAACAGGCAGAGAGCCATTGTAGGTGACACTTTCACAGCACTTCATGCATCCTGCCCTTCAACAGATTACTAGTGGATATCTGCATGACATGGCTTTGAGGCCTACTGCTGTGGACTGGCCACTTTGGCCAATGTGTGTTCACCTACCACATGTCCTAGGCATGTCATACTGTACAGTTATGTTCCCAAAACATGTCTATGTTCCCACATCATGTCACACAACAACCAGTGCAGTGTCTAGTTGCTTGACAGGCATAGTACGCTTGTGATGCCAATGTAATATCAGCAAAGTTGAACAAGTCCTCTATGCATGCATGGGCATCCGCATTTTTACTGCAAGGTGTGCCTATAAACACTGTATATCTAGGCTGTTAACCCTAAGGGTGTGGTAGAATGAGTATACCTTTGCAGCAGCCGCAGAAATGTTGGGAGAGTTCCCACCCCTCTACTCCTATGACACACAAACACAACATATAACAGATGTGACTGCATTTCAAACCTTGCTACCATGGTGACTCCAACAGCAGTCATTACATATGGCAATGAGCAGTATGCCAACATGCACTGCTCACATACTGCACTACCTACACCCACATCATGCATACCTGCATGTGTGCAGCTCCTTATCAGACACATTGCCAAACAGACACCTGAGAAAATCCTGTTTCTGGAGTGCACATAGTACTGCATGCACCACATTCTCACCAATCAAACACCTGAGGCAAAACACAATATCACACCTCTTAGTCAGAGATGATTACATTGTGAGACACATTGATGCCTGTGTCAACTGGCTATATATGGGAAAGATCACAGATAGCTGTCTGTGGGTTGACACAATAAGCCTTACTACACATTGCTGCAAATCAAGGGATGTCAGTTAATATAAAATTGACATCATTGTTCCTGCAGGTGTGTATGACTAGGTACATATGTTAGCAGCCTGTATGCAGATACATGACTGTGTATAGCCAGTCTGTGTCTTTCATGTGTATACACATAGCTTTTGGCTGCAGTTGACCCTCACTTATGATGATGGCTCCATACACACAGAAACGGATCAAAGTCAATAATTGGCTTAGCATGTGGTGGTGTCATTGTCAGGGAATCTACTACATATCTGCCAGGGATGCCTTGCTTAATAGACATCATTGTTTCACCAGTGATGGTGTTCATCTCTCACCACTGTGATTTGGAGTACTGGCCATAACTACTGGCACCCTCACAGTGCATCTTAGATGCACTGTTCAGGGGAAAGTTAGCAATGAGAACACCATCTTTATACAACATCATGGTTATGCTTCTACTACACAGTGGGTATGGCAGCACTGAACCCCACTCTGTGGAATGTATCCCCACCCTGGATTATGCAGACGTGTGCAGTCAAGGACATCTGGTTTAAGCCTGTGGACAACACCAGAGCCATACCAGACTACACTTCCAGCCACAGCTTCACAGCTCAAAATGACAGCGTTCAAGGTAATGTAGGTGGTGAATACATACTCATTAAGGATAGATACACATCCAGTTTTTGTGGAACACTGTGATTTCCTGGAGACCCTACAAGTGACATTCAGTACTGGAAGGGCACATAATCAAGCAATAGCTGGCTACAGGAGCAGCTCCCTGAATCTAGACACCCATTGCACGTATCTGTATGTATATGTGTCTAACAAGATATATCATTACACCATGTTGTGGTGTGGCATTAAGTGACCACCAACTGGGTTGCTTAGTCATGCAGCAGCTCACTTGCCCAAAGTTTAGTCTACATCCTTAATTACAATGTCCTGGAGCAGTGCCATGACATCCCACCAAGGGGAACTGACATATTGCATCATGTGATTACCAATATGGATGACCACTCCAGCCCTCCAATGTGAGGTCCTCCCTGGTGGGATCTGAGCACAGATCAGTGTTAATTAAAACTACCATCAGTAACCCCCCCCCTTGCAGACAGTACAGACATATATTTCAACAAATCCATTTATTACCTCCTGTGGGAAGGTTTACATAGATGAACAGCACCCCCCCCCCTCTGATGGGGCAGGCACGTATGCAGACCTCTACACCCATGCATTATGGCAGCAGCATTATACCTGCATAAACCCAACTGTATCTGACAGGAGGAGTACAGGCACCTCATGGCACAGCAAACCTGCCTGGAGGACAACTGCCATTATCAGGCTGTACAATTAGAAATGGACATTGCTGTGTGACAGTTGGGGTGAGGGTGACCCCCTAAAATGGAGACCCAACCTCCTCAGCTAAAATAACCACATAATGTTTTGATGTTGTGTAGACACAGTAATGACAAAATTAGCCACATGCACAAAGCAGAACCACAACGCACAGTGCAGTTACATGTGTAACCTCAAAGGACAGGCCCAGATTGGTGGTTAACTCATACATAATGATGCCGCATTGAGTGGGTCTGTACTTATAGCTAACCTGTAGTCCCACATCTTCTTTGCCAACATCACTCTCCTGTCCCCACCAAATGTGACTCATGACATTTCTGCAACCTGTCCCACAACTTCCATATCTATAGAGCAGGTCCTAAATGGCCTCTCTGTGGAGGATACACAGCAACTATTTGACATGCTAACATCCCAGGCTGCATCCTAGATGGAGATCTGTCATGGATTACTAACACCATTAGGAACATCTTGCAATCATACTGAAACCACTGGCTGAACCCCAGCCAACTGGACAATGGCAACTGTTATACCCTTGCACAGAGGTGGTGCATGCACTGACCACCAAAACTACAGACCTCTTTGCCTGAGTAGCCATATCTGTATGGTTGTAGGGGCAATCATCATGGAACTGATCAACACACATATAAGTGATCTACACACAGTTGACTGTACACAGTTTAGGATCATGACTGTTAAATGTGGTGGACATTTCCAAGGCAGTCACCAAGTAGCTGGATGAGGGGACATCTTGGCATACTACCCCCTGTACTGAACCAAGCCATCTGACTATATCCCCCACTCAGGCATCATTTGCAAAGCACTCACTTAGGTATCTAAGGTACTATCATTATTGGGGTCACTTAGTGGCCCATTGATGGCACACATACTCAACACAGGGACATCCACCTTCAATAGCTGATTTGTAAGCAGCAGTATTTAATGGGCTCAGTCCTTGATCCTCTACTGCTTAGAATCCATTTAGCAATGATACAAGTGAATACTGACTGTCTATGGCTAACAATGCTCGCTGATGCCTGAAAACTGTGAGCACTCATGGAGTCTGTGAGTTATGTCAATATCCTACAAGAGGATAGTCATGAACAAATGCTTGTTGACATAATGGCAATAAACTCCATGCAAATATATATGTAGTATCATTTCCATCACTAACACCTATGCACCTGGTAAGTAGCACATCAGTCCTAACATGTGATGTACATACTCAGAGGAGAAAGAACTGGGCACACAGACCTGGCCACACAGGTTTACACCTAATGTGCCTGAGATCACCATCTGTTCTTAGTGGTACAATGGGAATCATATGTCTTAGCTGAGGGCACAATCACTTGTAATTGACATACTCATAACCTCCATGTACTCTTCCCTCAGTATGCCAATATCTGAGTGCAATGGTCATTTGGTAATGGACCTTTCCAAGCAGTGCTGACACTTGCACACAACAGTATGGTCCCTCACAAGGAACCTCACATCTTCAGCATGTGGTCAATGCGGCTTGTCTGAAATTAGTTTAATTGTAGCCTGTGGCATATAGACTACTCAGAGGTGATCTCTGCCTTGCATACAGGGCAATGCGTGACCCTGCTTGAGTGTACATGCTGCATACTGTAGGTGGCATAGTATATGGATTAATCACTGTAAGGACATTAACCTACTATGTGACATTAATAATACATGCTGCTGGAAGGGATTTATCTAGCAGACTTTAACCCACCTTATAAATAGAACCCTGGCTAATGGCAAGCAGAGCACCTCAGTGCACCTCAGCACATGCCATCTGTATGATTGGTTGGGTGACCATCATTCCACCACAAGGCTTCTGCCTGTGTCCCTCTTGGATTGGAGCAATATGAGCTGATCATTTAAATAAGGGTATACAGTTGTTTACAAGTGTGATGGCTGTATGGCCATTATGCTAGCTAGTGAAGTTGAAACATCCTATGGTTCCATAAGCTGATGTAAATTGCTCTAACAGCTACACACACAAACATGGCTACATTGAGAATAGCACTACTTCCAATTACTGCTTACAGGATATGGCACAGCACACACATAGTGCAAGTTGGCTATATGTAGATTAGAACATTTACGTATGTAATGGTACACACTACAGATCACAGTACATGATGAACGGAACACACTTCATTTCTGATAGTACTATCGGTTATGCTTGATGACATCAGCAGGCCTAGTTGTGCTCAAGCATTTGGAGGGCCACATCATCTGCTACAAATAAAATTCTGCAAACCCTACCTCTTTCTAAGTTAATGAGGTGATCATATTTATGCCATATGGACATACACACACACACACACACACACACACACACACACACATACACACACACACACACACACACACACACACACACACACACACACACACACAAGTGGCCTGCAGTGAGATTAGAATGCCTACCTACCTAGTCTTACACACTATAGATCACACTAATTATCACGTGCACCATGGTTTAAGTCAGATGCTACAGTGGCAGCTGGTAGTCTTAAGGCAGATGACATCATCAGGGCTTGTAGAAGAAGGCAGTTTAGAAGCCAGCAGCAACTTACATGGCCAAAAACTGCATAACCATTGCAGTTTGATAGCCAATGAGGGTTTCTCAGTTGTTTGGCAGGGGGATATATAATATATATATATATATATATATATATATATATATATATATATATATATACATAGCCGGTTTTAGGCACCAGCGAACCCTGCGGTCGCTGGGGGCCCCCTGTTCCCTGGGGGCCCCCAATAACAGCAAGTTATCTTATCCTGATATTTTGTCACATCTGTAAAACCAACAAAGGCTAGTGCAGCAGTCTTGCATACTTAATAAACTATGAGGGTAATAACTCTTATTTATATCTCCCTTAAAATTCAAATATATTTCTAGTTGTAGTAATGGTGTTTTGTCAAGTAACAAGCATCAGAATGCCATTAAATATTTTACTACTGACATAGTGCTCCTGGCTTAGTTAAACCCTGCTTTTGGACATTTTCTCCACTAAAAATAACTACATAGCCTGCTTTTGGTCCCTGCAAAACCATGGCTTCAGGGGGCCACCTTAATCCTCTTTGTCTGTGTGGGGGGCCTCACAAAAGCTGCTGCTGGTTGGGGAAAATGAGGAATGAAAACTGCATTAATATCCTAATTATGCTCTTTAACATGAACAGGGCTGTGATATGACCCTGTTAGGATGAAGATGATAATGAACATGAACAATATAAGCACTAGAGGGATCAGCAGCCCAGAGTGACTTACCTCCATGCAAACTTTGGATTTTAAGAAGAGCTAATGCTTCCGATCATCAGGATAGTTTCTCTTTCAGGTAGTTTTATAACTAATACCAGAACACCAGATATTATAACTCAATTTCTTTGCTTAAAAATTCAGTACAATCCCAAAAATAATAGAATAAATGCTCAGAATCAGAAATATGTTTAAATATTACTCTAATTCACTTAAAAAGTTACTAGAATAACATATTTTGCATCAACATCTATTTTTGGACAATAAGTATAAAACTCAGATGTCTGGATTAATTGACTGTTTGTCAATTAATAATAGAATAAATGCTCAGAATCAGAAATATGTTTAAATATTACTCTAATTCACTTAAAAAGTTACTAGAATAACATATTTTGCATCAACATCTATTTTTGGACAATAAGTATAAAACTCAGATGTCTGGATTAATTGACTGTTTGTAATCCTGAATGATTTTCCACCAAATCAGACTTTTTACAAAGGATAAAGCAAAAGTATGAGCAAAATCAGGGAAGGTCTGTGAAAGTAGGGACAGTGACAAGTATGCATTACTCCTCGATGAAATAAATCTTACTGCTTCTGCTGTTTGACTGCTAAACAGCAGTGACTAATCTGGTGTGGCAGGTACCAATGTTGCACAAGGCATTGCTGTTTGCTGAAATAAGTACATAACTAGTACTGCTGTGGCTTATGCATATTTGTGTGTGTGTGTGTGTGTGTGTGTGTGTGTGTGTGTGTGTGTGTGTGTGTGTGTGTGTGTGTGTGTGTAAAAACATCACTGATTGTTATCTGTGCATGCACCCAATAATGCCAGGACACAGACATTATTCTTCTGTGTATCAGTAAAAAATGTACCTAACAAGTAATTATATTTCAAAAGTAAGACAACATATATCACAGAACATTCAGACACTTAGATATTCTTGGAGTCTGGTTGCCCCCACTCACCAGACTGTCCAAATGGATAATGGGGACTCCCTTTATCATCCTTGACTCTGTGGGGGCCCCCACCAAAGCTGTTGCTTGTTGGAGAAAATATATCAATTTTCTGAATACGCTGTTTAACCTGTTGCTTAGTCATGCAGCAGCTCACTTGCCCAAAGTTTAGTCTACATCCTTAATTACAATGTCCTGGAGCAGTGCCGCGACATCCCACCAAGGAACTGACATATTGCATCATGTGATTACCAATATGGATGACCACTCCAGCCCTCCAATGTGAGGTCCTCCCTGGTGGGATCTGAGCACAGATCAGTGTTAATTAAAACTACCATCAGTAACCCCCCCCCCTTGCAGACAGTACAGACATAAAGTTCAACAAACCCATTATTACCTCCTGTGGGAAGGTTTACATAGATGAACAGCACCCCCCCCCTCTGATGGGGCAGGCACGTATGCAGACCTCTACACCCATGCATTATGGCAGCAGCATTATACCTGCATAAACCCAACTGTATCTGACAGGAGGAGTACAGGCACCTCATGGCACAGCAAACCTGCCTGGAGGACAACTGCCATTATCAGGCTGTACAATTAGAAATGGACATTGCTGTGTGACAGTTGGGGTGAGGGTGACCCCCTAAAATGGAGACCCAACCTCCTCAGCTAAAATAAATCACATAATGTTTTGATGTATGTAGACACAGTAATGACAAAATTAGCCACATGCACAAAGCAGAACCACAACGCGCAGTGCAGTTACATGTGTAACCTCAAAGGACAGGCCCAGATTGGTGGTTAACTCATACATAATGATGCCGCATTGAGTGGGTCTGTACTTATAGCTAACCTGTAGTCCCACATCTTCTTTGCCAACATCACTCTCCTGTCCCCACCAAATGTGACTCATGACATTTCTGCAACCTGTCCCACAACTTCCATATCTATAGAGCAGGTCCTAAATGGCCTCTCTGTGGAGGATACCACAGCAACTATTTGACATGCTAACATCCCAGGCTGCATCCTAGATGGAGATCTGTCATGGATTACTAACACCATTAGGAACATCTTGCAATCATACTGAAACCACTGGCTGAACCCCAGCCAACTGGACAATGGCAACTGTTATACCCTTGCACAGAGGTGGTGCATGCACTGACCACCAAAACTACAGACCTCTTTGCCTGAGTAGCCATATCTGTATGGTTGTAGGGGCAATCATCATGGAACTGATCAACACACATATAAGTGATCTACACACAGTTGACTGTACACAGTTTAGGATCATGACTGTTAAATGTGGTGGACATTTCAAGGCAGTCACCAAGTAGCTGGATGAGGGGACATCTTGGCATACTACCCCCTGTACTGAACCAAGCCATCTGACTATATCCCCCACTCAGGCATCATTTGCAAAGCACTCACTTAGGTATCTAAGGTACTATCATTATTGGGGTCACTTAGTGGCCCATTGATACATATACTCAAACACAGGGACATCCACCTTCAATAGCTGATTTGTAAGCAGCAGTATTTAATGGGCTCAGTCCTTGATCCTCTACTGCTTAAATCATTTAGCAATGATACAAGTGAATACTGACTGTCTATGGCTAACAATGCTCGCTGATGCCTGAAAACTGTGAGCACTCATGGAGTCTGTGAGTTATGTCAATATCCTACAAGAGGATAGTCATGAACAAATGCTTGTTGACATAATGGCAATAAACTCCATGCAAATATATATGTAGTATCATTTCCATCACTAACACCTATGCACCTGGTAAGTAGCACATCAGTCCTAACATGTGATGTACATACTCAGAGGAGAAAGAACTGGGCACACAGACCTGGCCACACAGGTTTACACCTAATGTGCCTGAGATCACCATCTGTTCTTAGTGGTACAATGGGAATCATATGTCTTAGCTGAGGGCACAATCACTTGTAATTGACATACTCATAACCTCCATGTACTCTTCCCTCAGTATGCCAATATCTGAGTGCAATGGTCATTTGGTAATGGACCTTTCCAAGCAGTGCTGACTTACACACACCACTATGGTGCCTCACAAGGAACCTCACATCTTCAGCATGTGGTCAATGCGGCTTGTCTGAAATTAGTTTAATTGTAGCCTGTGGCATATAGACTACTCAGAGGTGATCTCTGCCTTGCATACAGGGCAATGCGTGACCCTGCTTGAGTGTACATGCTGCATACTGTAGGTGGCATAGTATATGGATTAATCACTGTAAGGACATTAACCTACTATGTGACATTAATAATACATGCTGCTGGAAGGGATTTATCTAGCAGACTTTAACCCACCTTATAAATAGAACCCTGGCTAATGGCAAGCAGAGCACCTCAGTGCACCTCAGCACATGCCATCTGTATGATTGGTTGGTGACCATCATTCCACCACAAGGCTTCTGCCTGTGTCCCTCTTGGATTGGAGCAATATGAGCTGATCATTTAAATAAGGGTATACAGTTGTTTACAAGTGTGATGGCTGTATGGCCATTATGCTAGCTAGTGAAGTTGAAACATCCAATGGTTCCATAAGCTGATGTAAATTTTTATAACAGCCACACACACAAACATGACTACATTGAGAATAGCACTACTTCCAATTACTGTTTACAGGACACGTTATGGCACACACATCATACAAGTTGGCTGTATGTAGTTTAGAACACTTACCTTTGTAATGGTACACACTACAGATCACAGTACATGATGAACAACACACTTCATTTCTGATAGTACTATCGGTTATGCTTGATGACATCAGCAGGCCTAGTTGTGCTCAAGCATTTGGAGGGCCACATCATCTGCTACAAATAAAATTCTGCAAACCCTACCTCTTTCTAAGTTAATGAGGTGATCATATTTATGCCATATGGACATACACACACACACACACACACACACACACACACACACACACACACACACACACACACACACACACACACACACACAAGTGGCCTGCAGTGAGATTAGAATGCCTACCTACCTAGTCTTACACACTATAGATCACACTAATTATCACGCACCATGGTTTAAGTCAGATGCTACAATGGCAGCTGGTAGTCTTAAGGTAGATGACATCATCAGGCCTTGTAGAAGAGAGCAGTTTGGAAGCTAGCAGCAACTTACAGGGCCAAAAAGTGCATAAACATTGCAGTTTGGTATCCATTGAGGTTTTCTCAGTTGTTTGGCAGGGGGATATATATATATATATATATATATATATATATATATATATAAGCACACATCACACATGCACACACACATACACACACACACACACACACACACACACACACACACACACACACACACACACACACACACACACACACACACAAACACACACACACAGACACATGCACACACACACACACACACACACACACACACACACACACACACACACACACACACACACACACACACACACACACACACACACACACCATATGACCTGCATTGAGATCAGAATCCCTACCTATCTAGTCTTATACACTATAGATCACAGTACTTCTCACATGTGCCATGGCTGATGTCTGTTTTGTATGTGATTGCAGGCAAAATACTTGTGGATTACACAAACTAGGCTTGTGATGAACAACATATGTGCCTGCAGAGTGATATTGCTTCACACTGTTATCTACATTTAGTATTCTAGCAGTGAGATAACTGTTACTATCCTAGCTATTTGTCTACAGTTACCAGTATGGCCATATGTGGCTGTTTACACTTGGATGGGCAAGCCTGTGAGCAGGAACAATGCACCCTGTCCATGCATGCGTTGATAACATTATGCTTTACATCACCTGCTCACCTGGAACTGTCTATGTGGTGACCTCCAACAGGCACATGGGTCTGTAGGTAAGTGCATTATGTACTATTGAGCCCTTACTTTGGATCATTTGAGCAACATTATAGATGAGTGATAGAGCAGCTTTACCCACCAGTATTAGGGTATGTAGGGCAATACAGACATTCACACACATATTTCTGTATATAACAGGGATGTATATGTAAATGCATCTGTGTGTGTATGTATATATAAATGCATCTGTGTGTGTATGATAGGTATATGTGTTATGCAGCTATATGGGGAGAGACTGAGATGTATGTTTATATAAATATATATATATATATATATATATATATAGAGAGAGAGAGAGAGAGAGAGAGGAGCTATCTATCTATCTCTCTCTCTATATATATATATATATGTGTGTGTGTGTGTGTGTGTGTGTGTGTGTGTGTGTGTGTGTGTGTGTGCGTGGGTGTGTGTATATATCAATTTGAAAATACATACAGATAGATATACTATGCATGAGAGAGAGATAGTGACAGACGGATATGTATTCATATATGTATGTATGTATAGACATATGTATACATAACAGGACATTTTGATCAAGGGGCAACAACATTGAATTCAGTTTAACTAAGTGTATGGGTATGTTCAGTTGGACTGTCAGTACTTATAAAATGACTTCAGGCCACACCTACCTGCACTCCAGTCTGGGATTTTGTGTACAGAGCCTGATATCTGTCTCTGTTTCTGCTGTACCGCACTTCACTCAAAATGTATATAGTATTCTCCAGCTGCCTTAAGTAATTAATATGTAACAGAGGTTCCATAGTGTTACACCACACACAGAGTGACAGTCTGTGAAAACACCAACAAAATAAAACCTCACATGCAAACGGTGTGGATCCTTCCAGATTTGAACCATCAATGGCATCACCCATGCTAACTTCTCTAGTCCACTGAGCCACCCAAGCTGCCAGCCAGAAAGAACTCATTCATCACGCAGTCAAAAGCATACATGTGTATGTTGTTATTGCTGCGTTATGTGAGACATTCAATGTGTGATCAATTTCTATGTTACTGCCCTGAGTTTGCCTGGACTGCTGATATACTACTGATGACCTGCTGTTAAAGTGGTTATATGGGAAAACTGCTTTGTTGGGTGTGCATATCCTGCTGGGATACACAATAACCCAACTATCAGGTGACCCCCTGTTTAACATCACCCTTGATTGATATAGGGCATATTCCAGCCATGACCCCTAGTGAATATTAAGGAACACATACTAGTGGACTAGGTAACTGTAGTCCAATGTGGATGTTACTTGTGTCCAAATAGCCCACTATATTTCTTTGCATAAATGCAGCACATCCATACATACAATACTATATTATAGTAATCCTTACAAGTAGTGTGTAGGTTAGGGACTTGCCTTGTGAATGCAGCAGTGGACTGAACTGTAGTTCAGGGATGACTTTGTCTGATGCAAGCAGTACATAGCAAATACATGGATAGGTACAGGTCGTGTGGTTTGCCTGCCATCAATTTTACTATATGTATGTGTGTAGCAGTAAGGTCTCAGTCCCTAGGATCCTAGGTTGTCAGTGAATGTGCTATGCTTTGTCTCTTAGCCAAAGCCAGGGCATACTGGGCATTTTTACATCTACCTACAAGGACATCATCAGTGGGTTCCTCCTCTGAGTCCTCCTGTGACTGTGGCTGTGGTGACCTAGGCACTGATGCGGGGCTGTCTATCCCTTCCCTTTGCCAATCCTGCTGCAGCCATTTCCTCAGGATCATATTTTCCAAACACATGCTCTGTTATGTTCCTAGTTTGTGCGTATGCCTCATTGTTATAGCATTGGGATCTCAAGCAATGTTGAGACACCAGCTTACAGAAATCTTCCCTGAGCAGCATGTGTGAATAATCTTTTATGTGAATGCCAGTGACATAAAATAATGCAAAGCTGCATGGAAATACAATGCCTGGCTAAAAGAGCATCAGCCAAGATAAGATCGTGCTTATGAATAATTCCTCTCTTTATCAAGGCATAATTATTAATATAAGCAAATATTTATGTTGAAAATAATTCCTCTAATAATCAAATGTCAGACAACAGATGCAAGCCAGCTATAAGACTTCAAAGTGTTTTTTTAGAATTGTTAACTCAGCTACTTGTTAGGAAAAAAAATAGAATGGAAAAGTCACAGCAGCCTGGAACAAGGGTCACACACTAACACACACTGATGTATTGCTACAGCAGGGAATGGCTCTTCTATTAGAAGTTGTATAAAACATGTATTAATTAGTACTTTTCTATTTCTATCAAAACATTCCTAAACTATATGTGTAAAGAATGTAAATAATGTAAAATACATGGTTTGTAAAATATAGATATATGCCATAAACCTCAAAGAATCAGGAAATGTATATTATTCTATTTCATACATTATCTATAGAATGAATGACAGGAGCAGTTGTGCCTTGCATATGCATGCTGCAGACTTTATATGAAGTTTTTATTAAGCTTTTGTGTTACTTTGTAAGTTGCAAATTTTCATTAATTCTGAATTATTCAACAGTAGCAATAATGTAAACTGCAGCTGTAACAACAATAATAAATAGTCTTTCTCATTAGAAATGTTATGATAAGACAATTAAGCAGTAAGAACATATGATGACAAAGCAAGCTGAAGCAAGAAATGACTAGTCTGTACTTGTTACAAAAAAGGAAAACCTGTTGTATAGCAATTCTACAAAAACAGTCTGCTGTAACAGCATTTTTGAAAATAGTTACATGACTAAACTAGGGCACTGTATATCTAAAGAGGCAGGACTGCATCTGACAACATTGTATAAAAGGTGCTATACTCACTAGTAAACTTTGTCAGTCAGTCATCCAAATCAGCTAGTCAGGGAAATAATAAAAACTGTACTGACCCTGGGATGTCTTGCTTTGCTGATCATTTATCTTTCTTGTTTTTCTAACTGCCTGTATTTTTTCCTCTTAGTTGTAGTGCATGCTCTTAGATACTTTTACACTCATTATGGCAGTCTTTCATGGGGGGGTGTGCATTTCTCATGGGTGTGTCCATCCACAGTTCCAGGGTATAGCTAGCATCTCCTAGTAAATGGCTGTGTGGGATGTCTCACAAACATCTGGTACAGCTGTGATGCATGGCAGATATGGGAGTCATGATAACTGCCAGGGCTACCAGCACACACATTCATGATAATCCCCTGGTCATTGCATATGACCTGGCAGTTGATGGAGTGGCACCCCTTGTGGTTGACATAGATTCTACACTCCTCATCAGGTGGTGCCTTGATGTGTAGATAAGTGGAATTTATGGCACCCAGTATTTCAGGTTAGTGTGATACACAGCAGAAGTGTTGCATATTGCTGGCCCTTACCTCAGTGGTGAGGGGGAAAAATGTGCTCACTGACAGGTGGTAGCATGGCATCCAGGAACTGGTGGATTACCCTGGATGCTCATGACTGTGAGACCCCCAACATGTCTCCATTTGGTCTTTGGAAAGTACCTGTAGCTAGTATCCTTATGGCTACACATACCTTTGTTTCCACTGGGATGGGTCCACTGGGATGGGTTTCCCTCTGTTGACTCTGGGCCTGAGTTGAGGGTGGCAAAGCTCTGTGAGTTCTTGTAGTATGTCCCTGTCCACCCTATAATGCTCTACAATCTCCAGCTCATGTAGCTCTTGGAAGATTACCCTGGTCCTGAACACTTTTTTCCTTGTCAATCTAGGCCTATTGTCAACAGCAGCAGCACCACTGACTTCAGCATCTAGCACTTACAGATATAGCAGACCCACATCAGCCCCTAGCATTATCACAGTTTAAATTCCCAAGTCAGTACTCCAATTGTCCAGAGTATTAGGGAAAAATTAGAATGTAGGGTGTATGCATACTGTACAGGGCTCTGCTGTATGTGCAGAATATGTTATTGGGTAACAATGATGCATTCCACCTGCCTACAATATAATTAACATCACGCAACGGTCCTATTTTAGGTTAAACAAGGGTCAAAACTAAAATACCAAACACTGCCTTACACAGAAAAACACATATACCACTCGTAAATATATAAAAATGTATAAACCAAATCCAGGATGAGTGGTCAAACGTAGCAGATCAAAATGACTGAGTGAGTCCAGAAATAATTCAACGATTTATTCCACAGTATTGTAAGACAACCATACAATACACTGTAACTAGCTAGTTACAGTGTATTGTACGGTTGTCTTACAATACAAGGGTCAAAACTAATTAAATGCATTTTTTTAGAAATGCTCAGCACGGCAGAGCACTGTACAAACACACTCACTGAAGATAAACCAAGCTTAGAAGTTAGTGGACACACCCCTCCTGAAGGAACATACTCAGCCAGGTGGTGCACCATGCAAACATATGAACCTAAGCTGAAATGAACTTAGAAGTCAGTAGACTCCCCCTGGTGTCAGCTACATCCTGTGTAAACAGCAACACGGGTTTAAGCCCACATGAAGGGGATATACAGACAGAATTACTTATTTTCTGCTATTCAGTAACTCCACCTCATTTGTATAGGTATCCGTGCTCACAGCCTGGAATCTACATGTTTCATAGCTCAACCACATTAGTAACAGCACCAATGAACCATTGTAGGGACTCCATGCACAGTCCTTTAATACATTTCTGTCACATAATAATCAATTTGTTTTTTTCCATTTTTTTTCTATAACGCATGTTTATGCACAGTGGTGCACCATGCAAACATGCCCAGATTATTAAAAAAAATAAATTTAGATTATTTCCTTTAATTTTTCTGACATACCGGATAATATTTTCACTCATATGTGCATGTGGTATCACATTTCTGTCCATATATATCTCCATTTTTATAACCCCTTTTGTCTGTCTACACTCCTGTGCATGGAATTTTTCCATGTACACTACAGACACTGACACTGGGTCTAAACAGATGCCTATCTGCTTGCTGGATTGCTCTACCTGCCTCATTTACATGAGATTCAGCTGCTTATGAGGTGATTTTCATGCCACAGAAGTTTCTGTGTTGGAGCGTGCGTGCAAGCTGCTCAGCAGCTCTTACTGAATCTAAAAATGTTCATGCCCATGAAAGCAGTGAGGTGTGATGCCTACATGAAAAAAATTATATAGGCTTCATTAATTCCCTCATCTATCTATTCTTAAATGTGTGCCAAGTTGATGAGAATAATGTGTAAAGAATAATGTATTAGAATCAGCATATTCATTAATGACATTAATGTCTATAATGTAAAAATTTCAGTAAAATCAGATTGCACCTCAGAAATTGCTGTTTTCATTCATGTGTTTCTAGCATCAGCACCCTCATCATTCCTTATACAATTAAAGTCTCCTGCAATGATTATTTTCCTTTTAACATGGTGTACAATGTCTTCTAAATGCTGTAAGGCTACTTTGACACCTAATCCATGTTTCCAATAAATGTGTACTATAGTATATATCTTCACATTTATGGATATCATGACTAAACAGAACATATCTGTTTTGTCATAGTATGTATTTAAAATTGTTGGCATTAAGAATGAGTTTTTCCATGAGACTGCTACTCCTCTCCTCTTGTGTTTATAGTGTGACCTTACCAAAACGGTATAGTTATTTGTGTTAATTTTATTTATGTCTTCTTGTATAAGGTATGTTTCTTGTGAAAAAATAATCTGCACATTAAACATCTTTAAATATTTTAAGAGACTTCCCCTTTTATAATTATTATTCAGTGCATTTACATTAATAGAAATACATTTCATAGTTAAATTATTATCATTCAAACTGCTAGTCATGTGTATGTATTTTAACTAATAAGCACACAGATTTAACTAAAGAAAAGACAATGACTTATTTTTCTTTTGATGTAGCAAAAGAGTTGCAACTCATAGACACCTGTTAAAAAAGAATTAAACAATAAAACCCTAAAGATTGAAATAAAAAACAAACTAACCCCTCTATGGGGAAACAAATCCCAGCTTTGAATAATCTAGCCATTCAAGCATACCCTCTAACACCTCTTGCAAGAATCACTTCTCAGCCTAATTATCTAAACATTTTGTCTAACAGAAAGAAGCTTGCTATGTCTTATGTTCTATTCATATAAGACATTTTTCATAAAATTTTATTTTAAATCCAAGAAAAAACATTTATCATAATCATATTACTATAGTAAACATATTAATTTGATACTAAAATAATGCAAGTTACAATTACTTTTTGTGTTTGCTTATAATATACAACAGTTGTCCATTAGTCAAACTCCTTTTCATTAGAATGGATTAATATTTATCATTCATATTAATCAAACTAATCAGCAAAACACTTCAGATTTATAAAATTCCAGAACAAGGTTCCATCACTCTAATTAAACCCAGTTTAGCTGCTGCTATTATATTGTGCAGTAGCATGGTCTGCTTCACATCAGTCTCTTTATTGTATATGATCTAATTACAATTTCCTGTCAGTTTTAAAATCAAATATACTGTGTCTCTTTTAGAAGTTCACTAAATTGCTTGTTAATAAATCTCTCATTACTTTTACTCTGATTCGACAGCTTTGAGTGTTATTATGTAAATATCCCTTTAAGAAGCTGAAAAATTCAAACAGCTCATTGTTAACCTTTAACCCAAGTGCTTCCATCATGCCTAAGCCTTTTGCTTTAATTTTCAAGCACTTGAACAGTCACAAAGGGATTTTCAGGTTCTAAATATGCTAATAATGAAAGACCATCTTAACAAGAAAACAAGCTTTCAGCTCGCAACATCAGCGGGAGCCTGAAAAAAAAAATAAGTAAGCAATTTGAGTACTTCTAAACATGGCCCATGCTCATAGAATGTTTGATAGCTTTTCCTCCATATAAATGACTGTAAAGCCCAAACATGTCTCTGTTGTTAGAATCTAGTTACATTTACCTGAGACAAGTTTTATTTTAACTATAATAAACCTGATACACATATACCCCTGCCATCATTAGCATGGATCCCTGGCATAGGATAGAGTAGGCCAGCTTCTCAACCTGATTTTGGCGATATTAGTCAGCACGACTGGATTGCCTGGAGCCATAATTTTACATCAAGTGGCTAGCCCTTCCATGGTGCACAGTTTGTGATCAATGATCTCCAATCTTAATGATACTGCACATCATGGTAGAAGCCCAATGTGGTTGGTCTATACAACTCTTCCCCTTATAGGGCATCATCTAGAGTCTGTGCTGCTGCCAATAGCTCCATTCTTTGGTGAACTTGGGATGGAAACACTCAGCACATTTTTTGGAGGTGGAATGAACCTCAAAGAGACACAGGGAGAACATGCAATCTCCAAACAGGCAGTGCTCAGTGGTTGGAGTCAAGCTTTATAACTTGTACATCAGAGGTGAAGACATTAACCGTTATGTCACCTTGTGTATAAATCACTATAGGAGCAAATTGCATAAAAAGGTAGAATTGTGCTAACAAAACATGTAGAATAATGTTTTGGAGGAGGAATGAGGTACAATGGAAAGGCCAGAAGTGATCAATTTATGTAATGTTGGATTGATGATTATTATACAAAAGAATATATGATGTATAATGTTTACAACTGGACATATGTTAATATGATTTGTTTCTTTTTATAGAAATGTATGATAACACATTTTGTTATATTTTATATAAATGCATATTTGCCCGTACCTTGACTGATAATTCAATAAAGGTATTAAAAACCTTATGTTTACATCACCAAATCCTACTAAACGTATTAAAGAATCAAAATAAACCATCACCTGTACCACATCTAGCCTTCTGACTACAAAACCACCTTTTTAAAATCTAGCACAGTTCAGATCTTTGAATTACTGAAAACCATCCATAGCTCATGTTTTGTTTAAAGCTGTCTACTAGAACATACTCCCATCATAAGATGCAGTTTCACTATTAAAACTATTGCCTAAAATAACCCCAAACTATTCCATAATTCTGTGAC